>NW_027118011.1:0-176785 GCF_038497935.1 Neoaidaea tothii
AGGGCACACCCTCGATGTCGCCGCCGGCGGCTGACCAACAAGCCTCCGGCGGCGACTCCGTCGGGGTGGCTGCCCTGCGGGCAGTGGCGCATAGCCGCGTGGCGCATAGCCGCCCGCAGGGCGCACCCTCGACGGAGTCGCCGCCGGAGGCTCGTGCACCGCCACAGACGAGCCTCCGGCGGCGACTCCGTCGAGGGTGGCTGCCCTTCGGGCAGGGCCGCATGTGGCATATAGCCGCCGTGGCGCATAACCGCCCACATGCCACCTCCGGCGGCCGCCGCTCAGGCTCGTGCACCGCCACTACAGACCTGCAGCCACAGGCCGTGTCGGCTGGCGCCGCACCACGCAAACCAAATCGTGCATTTAAATCTCTATCTGGCGCCGCTACATCTTCTCGCCAGCGCGGAAGTGGAAGTCGACGTCCTCCCACTCCTCGTAGAAGCCGCGGAAGAGCTTGACGCCCAGACCGGTGTCCTGGGAGCCGGTGCAGGCGCGGATGGAGTGCATGGCCAGCTGCGGGATGCCCATGTCGGCACCGCGGCAGCCCATGGACGACGAGAGCATGGGCCCGACGGTGCCTCCAGAGCGCGAGTCGTTGCGGATCTGGAAGTCTGGGGTCAGCGGGCGCGGGCGCGGACTTACACTGGATGGTGGAGTCGCAGCGGCGGGCAATCTCCTCCATGAACGCGGACGACTCGGCGTCGGTGGTCATGTGGCCGTTCGGGTCGCAGGACATGGTGACACCCACGTTGAGGTGGGGCATGTGGCCCGGCAGGTAGACGTTCATGAAGTTGGGGTTGACGGCGTGGATGACGTCGGCCGACAGCAGGAAGGAGTTGGCGTAGGTCTGCTGCTTGGTGGCGCCGCCGCCCAGCGCGTCGAGCACGCGCTCGATGGCGCCCTCGAGCAGGCCGCCGCGGGCGCCCTGCTTCTGGAGCGAGCCGATCTCCTCGTTGTCGAAGAGCGCGAGCACGTTGAGGCCGTTGCCGATGACCGAGTACGTGTCGGCGGTCTCGACAAAGGCCTCAAAGGCCGCGAAGGAGCAGATCTTGTCGTCGACGCGCGGGCAGAACAGCAGCTCCTTGTGGAGGCCGCCGACAGTGCCCTTCTGGGTGTCGAACAGCTCGAGGTCGAAGTTCATGAGCTGGTCCACGGCCACGCCCAGCTGCTCGGCCACGATGCGCAGCAGCCGGATGTTGTGCTTGCCCGCGAGCGGCGCCGCCGCCTCCTCCGGCGTCAGCTCGTTCTCGGCCGGGTCCTCCGGCTCGAGCGCGATGATTGGCGTCGTGTTGGTCTCGGCGTTGAACGGCCCCTGCGACGGCGCGCCAAAGTGCGGCGCCAGCGTCGGGATCCGCGCGACGGGGTACGGGATGTGCAGCAGCTTGGTCTGCATGATGCCCTCGCCGTTCTTGATCACGACGCGGCCGCCCAGGCCCAGGTCGCGGTCCCACCACGTCGACGACATCGCGCCGGCGTACGGCGCCGCGCCCAGCTGCGTGTAGCCCTCCACCGCGGGCTTCTTGGAGATCGGCTTGACCTTGGCGCAGAGCGCGTCGATGTGGCACGCTGCGTCAGCGCGTCCTCCGGCCTACTTACCGACCATGCCGGCGCCGTTGCCGCCGACGTAGCCCTCGCCGATCACGAACGCGACCAGCGCCGAACCATTGCGCGTCGTGAAGTACTTGCCGCGCGCCTTGAGCTTGTGCTTCCACGACACACGCTCCGACAGGTACGTGAACCCGTTCTTGATGAGCTCGTCCGCAAAGAACTGCGTCGCGTGGTACGTCGTCGGGTTGTCGTAGATGAACTCGATGAACGCGGTCGTGTACGGATCCTCGTCGAGCGCGGCCTTGAACTTGCGGCGCGGCGCGGCGTCGGTCTCGGCCTCTGCGCGCGGCTCGCCGCGCAGCCGCGCGGCCGACGCCGGCTGCCGTCCGCCCGCCAGCGTCGCGCTCTCGCGCTCGGCGGCGGCGGCGACCTCGAGGTCGCTCAGCGACAGTCTCGCCGTGTCCTGCGCCAGCTTCTGGGCAACAACTCTCTGGGGAACGCGCATTGTCTCTTTCCCTGGTGATGGATGGTAGTCTTCCGGGGAGAGCGGTTATCGTGGGTCGGCGAGATAAGTGGCACCGCCACCACCGCCGCCCAAGCCTCCTTGTTCGTTAGGTGACACCGGGGGCGACGGGGCGCGGCGAGCGCGCAGGGGGGTGACAATATGGCGCATTGCGCCCCGCGTCACGCAGCCGCCCGCCGGCCGCACCCCCCTGACATTCCCGTCGCTTCCGCCGCGCGGTCACCGGCTCGGGCCGCCGCCGCCGGTGTCACCCAAAGTGCGGCGCCGTGGCTGCACGCCGGGACGCATCGCGACGCCAATTGTCTGCACAAGACCAGATCCCCCGACGCGCCCGGAGACCGGCGCCCCCTGCTCGTCGCCGATCGTCATCCGGACCAGACACCGCGCGGCCTCCGCGGAACATGCCCGGTGCCTGAATCGCCGCTCCACCATGGAAAAAGACAACTCGGTCGTCGTCGTCGACGGCGTCGCCCTCTTTGACTCGCTCTTCTCGGCCTACTTTCCGCTGCCGTTCCGGATCGTGGCGGCCATCACGCTCGGTACGTACGCCGCCGGGCCCGCTGACCGCAGGCATCTGGGGCTGGGGCACCAACGTGCACTACCTGTCGCGCGCCCATGTCGACGTCGGCGCGCTGGTGCGCCAGACCACGGCGTCCGTGCCGCTGTACATGTACATCTACTCGGTGGCCATGCTGCTGACGCTCGTGCTGGCCGTGTGCACGCTCCTGTTCTGGCTGACGTCGGCGTCGCTGGCGACCGGCCTGCGCATCGTCCCGGGCGGCTTCTGGCCCTGGCTCGCCGTGGCCCTCGTCCCGGCCGTGTTCTGCTTCCCGGGGCCCCAGTTCCACCGCGCCGGCCGGTTCCGGTTCCTCAGCACCGTGCGCCGGATCGCGCTCGGCGGGCTGGACAAGGAGGTCAGCTTCGCCGACGTCATCGCCGCCGACGCCGTCACGTCCTACACCAAGGTCCTGGCCGACCTCTGGGTCATGGTCTGCATGACGTTCTCGGGCGCGTCCGTGGCCGGCGTGCCGCTGCGCCAGTGCGGCGGCCGCCTCGTCGTGCCCACGCTGCTCTGCATCCCCAACACGATCCGGCTGCGCCAGTGCCTGACCTTTGTCCTGCGCACGTCCGGCCACGCCCGCAAGATGCAGCTCCTCAACGCGCTCAAGTACTCGACCGCGTACCCGGTCGTGTTCCTGTCGCTGCTCCAGCGCACCACCGACGGCCCCGACGACGTCCTCTCCGCGGCCGCCCTCCACCGGCTCTGGATCCTCGCCCTGCTCGTCAACTCGCTCTACTCGTTCTACTGGGACGTCACCAACGACTGGGACCTCACGTTCTTCGTCCGCCGGCCGCCGCCGGGCCTGCGCTTCTACGGCCTCCGCCAGAAGCTCTACCTGCCCGCGCCCAACGCGTACTACGCCGCCGTCGTCGCCGACCTCGTCCTGCGCCTGGCCTGGTCCGTCAAGCTCTCGCCGCACCTCAACTTCTTCAACGAGCGCGAGGGCGGCTTCTTCATCCTCGAGCTCCTCGAGGTCTTCCGGCGCTGGGTCTGGCTCTTCTTCCGCCTCGAGTGCGAGTACATCCGCAGCGCCGGCAAGCTCCCCGTCAACGTCCCGCCCGGCATCGAGATGCACGAGGCCAAGGACTAACTGCATCCGCATCTGTATGATACTGCCAATATAGCCGCACCTCGCGTGCCTGTAGTATTCCTATCGTACATCCGTGCAAATCAAAACTTTTGGCCCTCCCATGCTACAGATACTCGATCGTCACCTTGGTGTTGTCGTCGTCGCTGCTGTCCTCCTCCTCCTCGACGGTCTCGGCCGTCTTGGCCTTGGTCTCTGCGTCCGAGAACCCGTTCCACTCGCTCTCGCTACCGGAGCTGTTGGGCCCTGTCTCCATCTCGTCGTCCGACCCGGCCAGCGCGGCCTTCTGGTTCTTGTAGAACTCCTCGGCCTCCTTGGCCCGGTTCTCGATCTGCTGCTTGCGCGACTCGCGCAGTTCCCGCCGCTGCTCGAGCCGATCCCGCCGCTCGGCCTCCTTGGCCTTGGCGACCGCCTTTTCCTTGCGCTCGACGTTGCGTTTGTGGAAACCTGTCAGGTAGTCCCTGCCGGTCAGCTGCGCTCTGCGACCCTGCTGCCCCGCCGGCCGTCCCCGCCAGCCAGCCCCCGGCCGTCCCGTCGTACTTACTCTCGCGCCTTCTTGTCGAAGGTGATCTCGCGCGATCGGCGGCCGTTGTTTGCCTTGGGCTCGTACTTGGATATCTTGAACCCACGATCCCGGCCGCCCGCGCTGTCTCTGTTGGACTTCATGATGCTCTATGCTTGGTGTATGCTCGGTGGTATGCTTTGTCCAGACGGATTTTGTCTGCGTCGAAATTTTCGCGGTCGAATTTTTTACTTTTAAGATTTTGTACTTAACGTGGGAGTTTACGCACCCGTGCAAGCGGTTATATGCTAGGGTGGCTATTTGCTCAGCCCAACATGGCCAGCCATGGACATGACGGCCAGCCACCTCGACTGAGTGGCGGCCGACAACTCGCGCGTGGCTGTGCAGGAGAGTCCGGCACCGAATCGGCCATGAATGCTCTCTGCGTGCGGCTATGCGCCACAGCGGCTATATGGCATGCCCGGGGACAGCCACATCGACTCAGTCGCCGCCGGAAACTGCTCAACGGAGCTTCCTGCAGCCGTTGCGCACCAGAGTAAATGTCATAAGTCTTTATTTCCCAAGCCAGCAGAGCCGGTGAGATAAATGTACATGAGCCAGCTTCGAGAGCTGCCATATTCAAAAACAGCAAGACCACCTAATAATACAAAGATGAAGATAATAATCAAATGAGACTCCGTCCGAGACGTAATTTTATAAACCTGGACCCATCGTACGACCAAAACCGAAAAAGAGCACCATTAAACCGAGCGGGGTTGGCTGGAAAGCCGCGGCTAGGCCGCGTAATCAAAAAAACGGAGGACGCAACCGGTCCATCACGTATATGCAACTCCTTCCGACTCCAGATTGAAGTAGCGCTGGAAGTTCGGTTCGCCACGGAGATTGTCGCGCACGACGTAGTAAATATGCAGGAGCAGGTTGGGGAACCGGCGCGAGAAGTACGTCAGGAAGCCGTCGGGCACGGGCCCTAGCGACGCCTGCACGTTCGGCGGCAGGTCCTGGTAGTGGTGTTTCTTGTTGCGCAGCGCGCGCAGCAGGTCAAGCATGCGGTCGCCGTGGTACTTGCGGTACTTGCCGAGGTTCTCAATCAGCCCCTTGTCGAGCAGCTTGTACCAGTCATCCGAGAGCACGTCGCTGGCGCCGTTCTCGAGCTTGCACAGTAGTTCGCTGGGCGGATCGCGGCGCTCGACCTCGAACCTGTCCGAGACGTCGAGGAGGAAGTCGAGCCGCTTGGCGGCCGGCCAAAAATACGGATGCGTCAGCACGTCTGTGGCCGACGGCCGGTTTTTGGGTTTGCGGTCAAGCATGCGCCGGATCAGGTCCTTGGCCTCGATGCCCTGGTAGCCCAGTGCGTCCAGGTACTCGAGGTCGGGGTCGTTCTTGATGATGTTGGCTTCGCGCATGTACTTGTCGCCGAACGGATGTGTGCCGTTCGAGAGCACGTAGTAGAAGACGCAGCCGAGTGAGAAGATGTCGATCGCACGGGTGGCCCGCCGATTGGAAAGAGAGTCGATGACTGCCGGCTCCGACGTCGAACCAGTCTGCGTACTATGCTGCGACCCCTGCGTGGGCACAGCCAGCGACATGGGCGAGTCGTCGTCGTCGACGAGCAGCTCGGGCGCGCGCCATCCTGACGTGCCCGCGGCCTGCGCCGTGGTGGCCCGGAAACTGCTCTGGTCTCCCTCGAGTTTCTTGCACAAGCCAAAGTCCGAGATCAGCAGCCGCGCCGGCGCCTTATTGTTGGCACTGCGCTGCGGCACCGTCACGAGGATGTTCTGCGGCTTGATGTCGCGATGCACGATCTTGAGCGAGTGCAGATGCTGCAGACCGTTGGCGATCTGGTATAGTACCTTCGGCGGGTCCATGCGGCTCACCAGGTCCGAGAACTCAGAAGACTTCTCGATCACGTCCTGCAGCGTGGCCGGACACAGTTCCAGCGCGATGTACAGGAACCGCTGGCTCTCCTGCTTGCAATAGTACCGAATCACGTTCGGATGGTCGTCGCTGACTTGTAGCAGCGACACCTCGTGCGACGCCACGTCGTAAAAATCGACCAGCATCCGCTTCACGGCCACCTCCCGGTTCTCAAACAGGCCTTTGTACACAACAGTACCGTGACTGCCGTAGCCCAAGACCGTGTCGGTGACCTGCAGCGAGTGGATGTTGTAAGAGCCCTCGTTCTCGCTGCCTTCGGCGTCGACCTGGCGCATGTTTATGTCGCTCGACGACCGGTTCTGGTCCGTCAGCACGACGATACTCTTCTCGCCGTCGCTGCCGCCGTCCACAGATAGCTCCTTGGCCTTCTTGCGACCGCCGCGCGAGCCGCGCTTGCGCTTCTTGACTGTGCCCGGCGGGGGCATCGCCGTCGACTGCCCGTCATCGTTATTGCGGGCGTCATCGCTGGGCCCGCTTGAGTCGCGGTCCATGTCGGCGCTGACGATGTCGTCCGCGAACCGCGTCTGCCGCAGCGGCCGCGTGATCGGTGACGTCTCCTCCTCGGCCGTCGACTTGGAGAACCACAGCCGCCGGAAGTAGTCGTACCGGTAGATAAGATAGGCGACCAGCAGGATCGGCAGTGCCATCGCCAGATCGACCACGGCGCGTAGGTGGATCGAGTAGTGCTCCGGCGCGGGCGGCAGCGTCGGCAGTAAATGCGACCCGCCGATCTGCGGGCTCGCCGACGGCGCCTCGATGCCGAGCAGCGGCACTGCGTTGGTCATCTGGCGGCCATCGTGGACGCCAACGAGCCACAGCGCCACGTCACGCGAGTCGTAGAAGTTCCGGCCACCCATGGACCACGCTGCAGGCGGCGCCATCTTGACAAGGAACGGGAAGTTTGACTCAGACAACGCGTACCAACCCCACTCGGCTGTGCGATTGACAAACGTCGACATCGGTCCATCGGTGTTGCGCGTGAACCGCGGGTTGGTCATCTTGGGCTGCGGCAGCAGCACGTACGAGTCGGGGTACGGCTCAGTGTGGTCCGACGGCTGGGTGAACACGTCGAAGACGCTGATGGCTGGCGACCCCAGCGTGTGTGACCACAGCGGGTGCTCGAGGAAGCTGTCAAAGCCGACAACGGTACCGTCGTGGAGTGTTGAGACATATGTGTGGTCGGGACTGGTGGCGTGCTGCTGGATGAGGTCGGCGTCCATGTTGTTGGGGCCCCAGGTTGCATACGACACGTTCCACACCACGTCGTCCTTGGAGTGGATCTGCAGCTTGTATTCTGCGGTCAGCGCCGTTGCTGTGCTTACTCACCTGTGCGGCCCAGCAGGAACGTCTCGCGACCAGTAGTCGCGCTGATCCAGTCGTTGTCGTCTTCGTCGAGCTCCTGCAGATCCTTGCGCCGGCACTTGAGATCGTCCACCGAGCCAGAGCCGTAGACGTTGACGATCTTGCCGGTGCGCGCGTCCACCGCGTAGAGCACCGTCTCACGGCTGCCAGTGTATATCTTGTCGTCGCCCAGGATGGCGAAAGGGGATTCGAGCACGAGCTGCTTGATCGACACGGGCAGGCGCTTCGGTCAGCTCCAATCCGCGACAGACATACCTGCAGGCCATGCTTCATCGTGAAGTAGTACAGCGAGCCATCTTCGAGTGGCTCCACGATCCAGGTGATGTCCTCGTGGTCGCCATCGGCCGCCGTCGCCGGCGCGGCCGCCTTGACGGCAGAGCCCTGCCCCTCCAGCGTCCAAAGGCGTTCACCTGTGTTCCGCCGGCATGCGTGCAGCGAGCCGTCCACGGTCGACACCAGGAGGAAGCCAGCCAGGTCCCAGTCGCCAATGCGTCGCTGCTCCGACACGCCGCTCGTGTGCGAGTCGTACGTCGCCAGCGCCTCGTCCGGCGCGGCCAGCCCGTGCGGCGTGCGCGACGGCGTCGGCAGCCCGCGCGCCTGGCCAGCCCGGTACTCGCCGAGCCCGCCCGTCGCGCCGTAGCCGCCCACGCGCGCGCCGGCCGCCACCACCGCGCACGGCACAACGATCGCCCACAGCACGAGCGCAACCACGCAAAAAATTGTAGTCCAGACCCTCATGGGAGCGTCCGCAACGTCAAAGCCTTATAGTTCCTGGGTCACGCTCTCAGTATTCGATAAACCATTCATCTATGCGTGTTCCGAGCTTCTGGCGTTGTCCAGCACCGGCTGTTGAATGCGAGATGTCAGTGTCGGTGAAAATTCTACCACGTTTTGTCCAGACCCCGTCTGCCCGTGATCGAACTTTGTGGACCTTTTAGGCGTTGACCTGAGCCGCACGCTTCTTGGGTGAATCCCCCCCCCAAGCCTGTACGGGCGCCCCGAACTAGCCGAACACGCCAAAAGCGCACGTAATGCCCTCCGACTAGACTAGACCGAAGAGTCCCTGCACGTCGGTGGCTGAGGCGGCTAACGCGGTACCGGGCGGGCCGGCCGAGCGCCGTGGAGGCGCGGCTGGCCTGGAGCCTGGTGGAGCCGATCCGCTGCCGGCTTGCGGGGCTGACCTGCGCCGGCGTAAGTCCGTGTCCGTGCCGCAGCGGCGCCGGCCCACGGAATGGGTCGGACCGGGCGAAGCCGACGGACCACAGCGTCCACGGTTGGGCGCAAATAGCGCGTCTCGGCTGCGACGCGCTCCGTAGCCCGCCAAGGGGCACTGCTAGCTGTTGCGGGCTGCTCGGCGGACCTGGCGGCCCGGACGCGGCGTGATGGCCGCGCTGGTGACCTGCAGATGCGCCGGCCCGAACCGGACGTGCTTGCGCGGCCTGCTGGGACAGCCGTGCGACGCCTGTGACGGATCACAGGCCGCAGTGATCGGAATGGACGCACGCGCAGATCTGCCTGACGGAGTCGCGCTCTGGTCGGCGGATGCGTGGTGATTTGACGGTCTGCCAGGTTTGCGACGGCGAATGTTTGATAGACACGCGACCGCGGTCCGGACGGCGGCCGCGACGGTCAGCCGCGGTCCGGCCGCCCGCACGGCTGCCGCGTAGCCAGCGGGCAGCCGGATCGCGGCCGCGGTGCACGGCTGCGCCCGCCGACGTCAGAGTGCTGACACGGGCGGCGGCGGGGCTCGAGGTCTACGTAAGCTGGCGGTGCCCAGCCAAGCGGCCAAGCGGGCTGATACGGCGGGAAGGTGATCTGCGCGTTGCGCAGGCGGAAATAGGGTGGAGGCAACGTTGCGCACAGATGTTTGACTCAGCCGCCGGAACGCCAGGTTGCACGAGCGACGCAGTGGAGACAAGCCGCACGCAGTGCGGCGGTGGCACACGACACGCAGCACGCGCCGTACGCACGTGGGCAGACGCGGGCGGTGGTGCGGTGGCGTCTGCAAGGCACCGTGGCGCAGCAGCCGCCGACCGGCGCGCGAAGAGCTCAAACACGGATATTATATGCTATTTTACATCATGTTTCTGTCGGCCGAGCGCGGCTTGGCCCGGATAATGTTGTCCACGCGCAGCAGCAGCTCAGCGGCCTCGGAGGCGGACGACACAACCGCCCGCTTGAGCTTGTAGCTCTCAATGACGCCGGCCTCGCGCATGTCGATGATGCGGCCGTTGTCGAGGTCCAGACCCGAGGTGGACATGCCGTTGTAGATTGCCGCGCGCAGCTTGGACACGAGCTCGCTCGAGTCCAGGCCGGCGTTGTCGACCAGGATGGTGGGCAACTGGCGCAGGGCGCGGCCAAACGCCTCGACCGCGAGGGCGCGCTTGCCGTCGACGTTCTGGGCGGCACCGTCCACGGCGCGCGACATGATCATCTCAGAGCAGCCACCGCCGAGAACCGTGCGGGTCTCGACCACAGTCTGCGACAGCACAGACAGCGCGTCGTGCAGCGAGCGCTCGGCCTCGTCCAGCAGGTGCTCGGTCGCGCCGCGGAGCACGATCGTGCACGCTTCGCCGGCCGCGACGCCCGAGAACTTGGTCAGCGTGTCCTCGCCGATCATGATCTCCTCAATCAGGTCGCAGTGGCCCAACTTGACCAGCTCCGGCTGGTCGAACGTCGAGACGACCTCACCGCCGGTGACCAGCGACAGGCGCTCGATACCCGCAAAGTCGGCGTGCTCGATCGACATGACGCCCGCGTCCGAGAAAAGCTGCTCGGGCCAGTTGTAGATCAGCTGGCGGTTGACGAAGCAGTTGATGCCATGTGCCTTGATCTTCTCGACCTTGGCGCGCATCTTGTCCTTCTCCGCGCGCTCGAGCTCGGCCAGCTTGCTCGTGGCGTCGACCTTGACGCGAGCGCCGAAGATCTTAACCTTGTCGATGTCCATCGGCGTGTTCGCCAACAGAATCTTGGCGTTCTCCAACCGCTTGGGCTGGTTGACACCGATGCGCTTGTCCAGAATGAAGCCCTCGTCCAGGTACGAGTCGATCAAGCGGCCACCTGCCTTCTTAATAATCTGGATGTTCTCCAGGTTCGTGCTGCCCTTGAGCCGCAGCACGGCGTCCACTGCCAGCTCGGCGAAGTAGTCCTTGTCCTGACTCAGCACCTTCGAGCTGAGCGTCGTCTTGGCGATTGAAATCAGATCCCGGCGGAAAGCCTCCGAGTTGCTGCCGTTGTCCACTGCGGCTCTCTCCAGCGCCTGCAGCGCGGCAGCCGACGCAATGCGGTAGCCCTCAATGATTGTCTGAGGATGAATCTTCTGATCAACCAGCTTCTCGGCCTCGCGCAGCAGCTCGGCAGACAACACGGTCACCGACGTGGTACCGTCACCAACCTCGTCGTCCTGGACCTTCGAGATGTTCACCAGCACCTTAGCTGCCGCGTTGTCCAGAGCGATCGACTTCAGGATAGTAGCACCGTCGTTCGTGACCATGGCCTGGCCCGTTGACATGGACTGCAGCAGCTTGTCCATGCCCTTCGGACCCAGAGTGGTCTTCACCAGGTCGCCAACGGCGATGGCGCCGACGAAGGCCGACATCCCTAGACGAATCGTCAGCCTCTGCTCCTTTGTACTCGGTTGCAATTGACATCGGCGGAATATCGACGCGTGCATGTGCAGCTCCACCAGTCCCGCCCGGTCTTTAACTTACGCGCATTTTCACCGCGCTCCTCTGTAACCTGATCTCCAAAAATCTGGACCGACTGCGCTGCAGTTAGCCAACCGTTCCTGCTCCACCGCGTATCTATCAAGCAGACACGCCTCTATCGGTTGCTACTTCAAACGTACCATATTGAAGTTGTGTATGCGAAATTATGGCACAGAATATGCGGTTATAATCTCGAATAGAGAGAAGACCTCAGAATTTTTTTGGTGCTGTAAATATCACTAGCACCGCGATTCAGCTTAGTCACGATATGATGCGTATTATATCATCTACTATGTACGACCTGCACACGTCTCGTATATACAGGGACGCGCTTTCGGTCGCCGGGTCGGCAGGGGGCGACTGGTAATCATCTACGTGTTGAAACAGCATTTTAGCCATTTACTAGTACCTCTTCTAAAAGAGTCCCGTGTTTTGCGGATATGCTTGACCTACGTGTTGTAGAGGTTCAAATCTTTCGGATCCACTGAAGATGAACACAACCACCACCATTGCTCGTTCAGTCGCAACCAAACGAGTGAGATATTTCATTTTAGTATCATCAAGAGCCAGAAAACCGGCAATTGAAAGAACTCGACTATATTATAGTATATATAATAACATTGTGAATATATGTAACAAAAACTCCCAATGATTTTCCTTTTATACTACTCCAGCAATACAATCCATCCGAAGAACGGGTTGTAAATTGCTTAGATGTTGAGTTTCTTTCTCCGCCACTGTCTTCTCTTGGAGTTGTACCTGGAGAGCTGTTAGTAGAGTCCAAAGATGACTATGTTGCCAATGCTTACTTGATGGTGTTGTTGGTCTTGAAGCGGAACCACTGCGGCATCGGGCGGTTCTGCTTAGCCGCCTTGGCGAGCTTGACCTTGGTTCTGAAAGACTTGTGGCTCTGGGTTTCGTTAGCAATCTGGCCTGACTTCAAAAATCTTTCAGCCCGCAACAACAATCTTCAAAAACGCAACGAAGCAGTCTGTCGCATAGGCACGGGGGCCGACACGATCATCACCGTCATGCTCGTCTGTTTTTTCGGACCCTTGCCGGGGTTCATAGGGAGAGTACTTACCGGCATAATGAATGTGTCGAACTTCGATATGTGTGAACGATGTCGATTTGATCAGAAGAGATACATGTAATAAAACTTGAATTGTGACACTGGGTGTGTGGGTGCGCAAGGTTGCCGGCGGATGTGACTGCTTTTCGAACAAAATTCAGCACCAACCCTATGTATACCCTAAAATAACCTAACCCTTATTTACATCGCAATTAGCGTCTGCGCCCAAATTCCTCGGCTACCGGCAGCGCCCGAACAGCGTTGGGCTACTCTTACAAGGACGTAGATCAATATTCAAAACTTTTGTAGACTTCATTAAAGGTCTATAGAAACAACTTTTACCCAATTACGATACAGTGACCTGGTGTACAATATTAACGTGCCCTACCCAACTCTATATGGAACGGTGCCCAACCCATTTTTCTATGCAGACTTAGTCCTGGAACTTGTAGCTACCAGACTCGAAACCAATGGTACCACCACGGTAGCTGCCGCGCTTCATCTTGTTCTTGTTCTTGGTGAAGTCCTTCCCGCGAACAGCACCAAGCTTTTCGTTGGCGATCTCGCCCCAGGTGCCGGCAACGCCCTGGTAGGTGTTGTCCTGCAGAGCACGGTTCTCGAACGCGACCTTGTTGCGGTCGATACGCGAGAAGCGCTTGGGGACGCTGGAGTCGACCTCAGCCTCGACAGGCGAAACCTCCTCGACGACGAGCACGCGCTTAGTCTTCTTGCTGCGGCGATCGGTCTCCTCCTCAGAGCTGTCCGAAGACGACTCAGAGGAGCTCTCGTCGCGCTTGCGCTTGCTGTCCTTCTTTTTGGGCTTGATCTCGACGACGGCGACCTCAACCTCCGAGTCCGAGCTCGAGTCAGACGAGTCCGAGTCAGACGAGTCCGAGTCCGAGGAAGAGGACGAGTCCGAGGACGAGTCAGAGTCAGAGTCCGAGTCAGAGTCCGAGTCCGAAGAGTCACTCGAATCCGAGTCCGAGTCAGACGAGTCGCTTGAGTCCGAGTCCGAATCCGAGTCCGACGAGTCGCTCGAGTCGTCTGAGTCGCTCGAGTCCTCCGAGTCCGAGGAGTCGCTAGACTCCGAGTCTGACGAATCAGAATCACTCGAAACTGCCTCGAGAACGAGGATCGTCTCGGTCTTACCAGCCTTGGCGGACTTCTTGCTCTTCTTGCTCTTCTTGGGTGCTTCCTCCTCGTCACTCGAGTCCGAGGAGTCCTCATCGTCGTCAGACGAGTCCGAATCGCTCGAGTCCGAGTCCGAGTCCGATGAATCAGAGTCCGAGTCCGACGAATCAGAGCCAGAGTCGCTCGAGTCCGAGTCGCTCGAATCGTCCTGCTCGCCCTCAAGATCCTTCATGGTCTTGTTCTCCTTCCAGAGCCAGTAGATCAGCTCCAGCGGAACAGCGCCGTCAGCCTCCTCGATCTCCGCTCCATCAAGAGCCTCAACCGAGGGCACCTCCTTGACCAGGGCCTTCAGCGCCTTCTTCAGGCCGTAGCGTCCCAGGAACGAGGCGACGTAAGGCAGAGCCTCCTTGGCATTTTCGATCGAAGCACCCGACATAATGATGATCCGGTAAAATCAAGTGTAATAACCGCTCTTGAATGTGGCGACAAGGACTATTTATATTTTATGCAAGGTCTTCCTGAATAGTTCCAGGTATACCGAGAATGTTCCACAGAATAGTCAGCTACGGAAGAGTAATGTTCGAGAAGCTAGATATATAAATTTTTTTAATTTTTTTTTTTAGCGTTTTCCGTAGTCGCGACCGATTTTTCTTGCTTGATGTAACGCCCCCTGAGCTCGTGCGGCTCACTGCGCCACGACGCCACACAGCCACCTGAATAGACTCCCGGCTGGTGACGACAACCGGGGCAGTGACGGTGCAGCCACAGACAGCAGGCAGCAAGGCAAGCAATCACTGGGTGGCCGGTACGCGCCCATCTGACAACCGGGTGATTGAAATGTCTGGGATGCCGTCGCGGTCACAGCCGCCGACGTTCAAGTCGATAGCGCAGACGCGACCGGATCTGAGCGGGAGACCAGAGATCAGACGAACGCCGACGGACGAGCGGCCGACGTACGGCGGCTTCCGCGGCACGACTCCGGGTGCAGCGTCCGTCGAGGCGGGCGACTACTTTGCGCCTGCTAACGAGAGCAGCGACGTGTCTGGCAGCAGCAGCGCGCTGGTAGGCGGCGGCGAGGTGCCTGGCGTCGAGGAGACGCTCGAGTACTTTCAGTGGACGGGCAAAGGAAGCTCCAAGGCGCTCGAGCAAGAGATAATCAACGAGCTGGCGCTGGTGGATACGGCCAACGTGCACTCGATGATCGAGGGCGACGAGCGCACGAGCGCGCTGGAGCGGCTGCTGGACTCGGCCATCAAGGAGTGCGACGATCTTAGTCTCAAGCTGACGCTCTACAAAACCCAGCTCTTTGTGAGTACGCGTGGCGGACGTGCTGACGACAGACCCTTGAGGACTCGCTCAAATACATGGACGAACAACGGCGCGAGCGTCGGTAGAGTAGTGTCTATAATACATTCTATGTACAATGCAATCAGTCCCACCAGGTCACAAGACCCATGCCGTAGGTCTGGCATGAGGCCAGTAGCGAATATGGCGGCGACTGCGTCGCCGTGTTGTGCTCATCGTCGTTCGCGTTCTTGGGGCCGCGGGGTGAGACGTCGGTGAAGATTTCCTGCTCGACGCGGAACCGTATCTTCTCGTTGGTGTCGAGGTAGAGCTCGTGCTCGGTTTTCCAGACCCAGGCTTGCTCGCGCGAGATGCTGGCGTCAGCGATGTACACGGGCGGAGACTTACAAGACGCATTCCTCGAAGAGATACTCTTTGGGGATCAGGATGTCGTCGAAAAAGTCCATGCGGACTGCGGTCAGCGCGCTCGGCGGTAGTAACGTACCCCGAATGCCTTCCTCTGAGCACGACGAGATCCAGCCCGTCAAGACCTCGCCAACAAACGGCCGGAAGACGATCAGACGGAAGACAACTGTGGTCAGCAAGAGCCGCGCCCGCTTATGTACCCTTGATGAAGGCGCTACCGTCACCGTGCTTGATAAGCCCGTCGCCAACGTCGAGCACGTCGTAGAGCGAAATGCAGAGCCCGACGTCGTGCACGACCTTGTTGGCGTATTTTGCGTTGATCTCGTCCTCGAGAGCCTGCTCTGTCGGCTTGGAGAACTTGGACGGCACCACCCGGATCAGGTCCGAGAACTTGCTGAGGATGAACATTGCCGTGCCTGTGCCTGCCGGCTCGTGCTCGCGATGCCTCTGCCTGTCCTGATGCTCGGTCCCGGGCAGAACTGTGCGGTCGGCGCCGACATAAATTTTCAGATCACGTGTAGTAGTCACAGATATCACGTGATCTGTTGCCACGGCAACCGCGCCGGACCGTCGCCGATGGGCACGGCGGACTGGTGGGCCGGCGCTGGCGCACAGACGCGACGGCCAGACGACCCAGCAGACTGGTCTGCCGCGGCTGTCCGGCTACAAGCCTGGCCGCCAGCCGGAAGACCGGCCACCGGTCCCACAGACACAGTCAGGCCGAGCGCCGCACCAGCCAGCCCATATTCGCTGACCGGGCGGTCCGAGCAGCTCATTCGTGCCCAGACGCGCGAAGCCAAGCTGGTGGGCGCGTCTGGACCGCGGAACGGGCGCGAACGGGCGGACGCGGGGGGATCACGTGAACGCACACTTACCACGTGAGTATTTACTAATTGGTTAGGTAACGACAGGCCGTCGACCAGTCAAAATTGGATTATTCTTCTGCGCCGATTTGGCGCCGCAGAAGAAAACAGTGATTGCTTTTTCGCCCATTTTTCACACATCACGACTCCACCCCCAGCTCAAGTCGGACCACAGAAGATGTTGAAACTGTCTCGAACCGCAGGCGGCGCAACGCGCCTGGCTGCGGGTGCCAGCCGTGTGTCGCACAAGCAATTGGGCCGTGCCGGAGCCGCCCGGACGTTCGCGACGGTGCAGGCGGACAAGCCCCGGCAGTACGGCGGCCTGAGAGATCAGGACCGGATATTCCAGAACCTGTACGACAGCTACGGCTCGGATCTCAAGTCGGCCATGCGGATGGGCGACTGGTACAAGACCAAGGAGATCCTGCTCAAGGGCGACAAGTGGGTGAGTAGGTGGGCACGGGTCGGCGCTGACGGCAGATTATCGACGAGATTAAGGCGTCGGGCCTGCGTGGCCGCGGCGGTGCCGGCTTCCCGTCGGGCCTCAAGTGGTCGTTCATGAACCCGCCCGGATGGGAGAACAACCCCGGTCCGCGGTACATTGTCGTGAACGCGGACGAGGGCGAGCCGGGCACTTGCAAGGACCGCGAAATCATCCGCAAGGACCCCCACAAGCTCGTCGAGGGCTGTGTGATTGCCGGCCGCGCGATGAACTGCACGGCAGGCTACATCTACATCCGTGGCGAGTTCTACAACGAGGCTGCGATTCTGCAGAACGCCATCAACGAGGCCTACGCGGCCGGCTTCCTCGGCAAGAACGCGTGCGGCTCGGGCTACGACTTTGACCTGTACATCCACCGCGGCATGGGCGCCTACGTCTGTGGCGAGGAGACGTCGCTGATCGAGTCGATCGAGGGCAAGGCCGGCAAGCCGCGCCTCAAGCCGCCGTTCCCGGCCGGCGTCGGTCTCTTCGGCCGCCCCACGACCGTGACCAACGTCGAGACCGTTGCGGTCGCGCCGACCATCTGCCGCCGCGGCGGCGCGTGGTTCAACGCGTTTGGCCGCGAGCGCAACTCGGGCACCAAGCTCTTCTGCATTTCCGGCCACGTCAACGAGCCCTGCACGGTCGAGGAGGAGATGTCGATCCCGCTCAAGGAGCTGCTCGAGAAGCACTGCGGCGGCATCCGCGGTGGCTGGGACAACCTGCTGGGCGTCATCCCCGGCGGCTCGTCCGTGCCCATCCTGCCGAAGCACATCTGCGAGGACGTGCTCATGGACTTTGACGCTCTGCGCGACGCCCAGTCGGGTCTCGGCACCGCTGCCGTCATCGTCATGGACAAGTCGACCGACATCGTCCGCGCCATCCAGCGCTTCGCTTCGTTCTACAAGCACGAGTCGTGCGGTCAGTGCACGCCCTGCCGCGAGGGCACCACGTGGCTCAACAAGGTCATGAACCGGTTCCACATGGGCATGGGTACCGAGCGTGAGATTGACATGCTCATCGAGCTCACCAAGGAGATCGAGGGCCACACCATCTGCGCTCTGGGCGACGCCGCGGCCTGGCCCATCCAGGGCCTGGTCCGCCACTTCCGCCCGGAGATTGTCAAGCGCTTCCAGAAGTTCGAGGCCGAGGTTGGCTCTGTCTCTGTCGGCGGCTGGACCAAGGGTGCCCACATCGCCAACGGCGAGTTCCACGGCATTGGCGGCGGCAGCTCTCACTAGAGAAAAGAGTACAGTAGAGTGTTTTAATTTGTTCATTCCGATTTAAACGATTTGATTATTTACACTATGTACAGTCCTCGTCTGGGGACGCGCTGGCGGACGGCTTGGGCTGGTCGCCGGCCGCGCGTAGCCGGAGTCGCTCGGCGATCTGCACGGCTGCCGATGAGAGCGTCATGGCCGGCAACAGCAGGTTGCAGGCGCGTAGGACGCTCAGGCGAACGTCTGCGAGACCCTCGCCGGGCGGCGGCTTGCGCTCGACCGGCGGCGGCTTGCGGTCCTTTTTGCCACGGCTCTTGGCCACCGGCGCCGCCGTCAGCAGCACCTCTCGCTGCACGTACTCCGAGCTGGCTCCCATGGCGCCGTCCATGAACTGGTCCTCGAACGCGCGCAGGTCGGCGAGAGCCTTCTGACGCGCTCGGAGACTCAGTTTGTCGGCTTTGGTGCCTACCAGCTGCCATGTGATTCCGTGTTTGGCCATCAACGAGCCGACCAATTCGTCGGCTTTTTTGGCCCCGTTTCGGCCGTCGAGCACGAGCACGACTTTGACCAGCCTGGAATCAGCGGAAGACAGCGGGAGACTCACGTGCGCCGCCGTAGGACGTAGCGGGTGGCCACGGTCGAGTAGGCGTCCTTGAGCTTGGTCGTATAGCCAGGCAGCAAGACCAGCCGGATCGTACGTGGCTTGCCGGCGATGTCAGCGGTCAACTCAAAGAAGTCGATGCGCTCAGACGGCTCCTTGCGATCGGACACATCGGGCAGACTGGATTTGTCGGCGCGGGAGAGGCCAACGAGGAGGTGGTAGAGCAACGTCGATTTCTGCGTCAGCGCCGCCATAACAGCTCCCGTACTCCTGTGAACTCCTTGCCGAGAAGAGCGACCTGGCGTCAGACAATGACCATGGATGGGCATACCTCTGGGACGTCAGCAGGAGGGAAATCGGCCTCGGAAGCGGCCGATTTCAGCTGGACGCGGGCTTTGCGAAAGAACGCGTCGGCGAGGGCGAGGTCGCCCGCGGAAGGCTCGTAGAGACCCTGTCGGAGCGCGGTGGAGGCCGCGTTGATAGCGCTAGTGGCAGCGAGGCGACTGGGGGGGCTGGCAGCCGTGGTTTCGTGCCGGCAGCCCGTGGGCTGCCAGAGCCGGCCGCGGTCGCTGACAGACGCGACAGCCGGCGGGACCGCAGCAGTGGCCGACCGAGGCGCCCAGAAGGCCACCCGCGGCCGCCAGCGCCCGACCGGCGGCGCGCGCGCGGCCAATTGCGCACAGGAACGAGCGGACGCGTGCATGAGGTCGGATGGGAGGTGAGCCGCAGAGCGTGCGGCTGTGACGCACCGAGCCGCAAGCCGTGCGGCTCGGGCTCAGCCGCGCGTCGTGGCGTCACAGCCCCGCGCAACCCTACAGCCGCAGCGCAACCCTACGTCGCGCCGCACATCGTGCGGCGCTCTACTCCGTTCTCTGGATGCTTGAATTCAACTGCCCATGCCCGCGGTCCGCGACCGCGCAGATGCTAAAGACCGCCGTACGACCACCGCTACGACAGGTCCTTGACGATGTAAAACAGCAGGTACGCGTTCGACACCAGCACGCTCTTCTCTGAGACCAGCGTGACCACAGCGTCGTCAAAGTAGAACCACTGCCATCAGCGCCGTCTCTTGTCCACATACCTTGCCGTCGCCGCTCTTCATGTAGCACGTGTAGTGCCCTGTGTTGATCTTGCCCTGGTGGCACACGATCCCAAACAGCTCGTATATGTACGGCTTGCTCGGATGGGCCGCGCTGCGGCGCGTGTACGGGGCCATGTCGATCTCCATCGGGAACGGGACGTGGTCCGTGATCTTGTTCGACTTGGCGGCGTGCTCGAAGCGCTGGCGTCAGCACGTCCCCACCGCAACTTGCCTTGAACTGGATCGACAGCACCAGCGGCAGCCGCTTGATCAGCAGCTGCTTGGTGACCTCCTGCTGGGTCGAGCAGTTCGAGCAGTGGTACTTGGTCTCGAGCTTCTCCGGGCTGGTGAACTTGGTCAGGCACTCCTGCAGGCTCAGGACCTTGGACCCGTTCCGGCGGTCGCGCAGCTCGAGGCTCAGGTCCATGAGCGGGTCGATCGTCGACGTCACGTTCTTGCAGCCCGGGCAGATGATGTCGCTGGCCAGCTGGCCGCGAAACGCGCGGTGGACCAGGCAGCCGCAGTACTCGGCGCCGGCCGACGACTTGACGTCGGACGTGCTGTGCAGCTGGTCCAGGATGAACTGCAGGAACTCGTGCGCGTCCTGCTCCGAGTATCCGGCCAGCGACCGCTGCGTCTTCCAGGCCGTGTTGAGCAGCGACGCCGGCCCGAACCCGGTCGTTTCGGGCGACGTGAAGAACTGCGTGAGCGCGGCCGGAGAGGGCCCTACCTCGGTGAAGATCTCGTCGATCCGGCACGACAGACAGTTCTCGCGGCGGCACTTGCGCGAGTTGTGCCCGCCCGACAGAAAGTCGTTGCGGATGATCGGGTTGTGGATCAGACTCTGCAGGATGACCGACATGAAGCACGTTGCGCCCATGTTCTGGAACCCGCGCAGGCCCGGCCGGCACGGCGCCATGCGCGTGTTGTGCTCGAGAAACACGGCCTCCTCGGCCGCCGGCCGGTACGCAGCCCCGCGCCGTTTCTTGAGCTCTGCCGGTCAGCGCCGCCGCCGCCGCACTCACTTTTCGCCTCGAGCGTGGCCTCCTTGCGCGCCTTGGCCTTCTCCATCGCCGACGAGTACACGTAGTCGCGGCAGGCAAAGCAGTACAGGTGGCCCGACGACGAGTCCACGCCTGGGTCAGCCGGGCCCTGCGCCCACGTACCAAACATGTGGCCCTCCTTCTTGTAGTGCGCCTCCGAGTGGCGGCCCTTCCGGCACCCGACGTGGTAGCACTGCAGACACATGAACGTCGTCGTCAGGACCTCGTGGCACGTCGTGCACTGCTTCACGCGGAACGTCGCCAGCTGGGGTCAGTCACGCCCGGCGGCGTCGCACCTTCTTGGGGTCCTGCCGGACGTCGTACGCCACGCGCACGGCCTGCTGGTAGCTCTTGAGCGCGATGTCCTTGGACGGCGACGACAGCAGCTGCCGCACGTGCGCACACCCGATCCCCTGCTGCGCGGCGTCTGCTGCACCGTCGGGCCGGTCGCCGAGCGTCCCTCGGTCCATGCGGCCCTTTGTGGACGCTACCGTCGTCGTGCTTGATCCACTGTTTTTCATGGCCGATTCCACGCTGCCTGCGCCGGTTGCTTGCCGTACACGCTCCTCACCCGCGCGCGTGCTCTGGCGTCGTCTGGGCCGCTGCCGTGGTCGCTGCGGCCGATGGTCCTGCGCCGTCAGCACACCCGCGGCCGTGCCCGGCGACGCTGGCGTGGGCCGGGCCGCGCGCCGGCCACTCACCTGGTGATCTGTCCTAGTCTGACGCTGCCGTCCGTGCGCGATCGCTGCCGACTCGCGCGCTCGCTGTGTTGGCTTGTGCTGTCGAGGTGACCGTCGGGGCTCGAAAACTGCCCAGTCCTCGTTCGGTACGCTCGCGAGAACACTTTCCCAGGAGGTTACCCACCCTGCGGTGGCGCCGCCGTCACCCGGTCACAATCACAGGCACGGCCGCGGCCCACGCCATCGGCGCGGCGAGGCCACGGCTGGATCGGCCGCGCGGCGGCGAGCTCTACGGTAGTGCTTACGGCGCGGGGCGCGCGGAATTGGGTGTACTGGCGGCGCGAACGCTCGTCGATTTACTATGGCGAAACCTAAACGGCCGATACCGCCTGCCGTGGCCCGCAGGCGCGTCGCGGCGCGGCGGCGCCAGGCACTCAGAGCAGCGGCAGCGCGGCGCGCTGCCACCAGGCCTTGAAGTCGACGTTGGACACGTCGATCCCGAGCGCGGCCAGACGGTCGCTCGAGAGGTGGCAGTCGTGCGGCCGGATGACGCCGGGCGTGGCCTCGAGCTCGTCGACGCGCACGAGGTGGTCCGTGGGCACGGCCATGAGCTCGGCGTAGAGCAGGCAGATCTCGTACCTGGGGTCAGCGGGTCCGAGCCGCATGCTGTGCGGCTGACAAACATCAGCCGCATGCCGTGCGGCGCGCAGCTCAGCCGCACGCCGTGCGGCGCACTTACTTGGTGTACTTCTGCTCCGAGCTGAAGTGCAGCACCGGCGGCACCGCCGCACCGGCAAGGATCGTTTCTGGCGTCAGCGCGCCCGCACGCACACGTACCCGAGAGGTCGCGCAGCACGCGCGCCACGTCGTCCACGTTGGTGGGGTACCGGACCGACCAGTTGTCCATGTCGACCTTGGGCTTCTTGGCCTCGTTCTGCGGTCAGCGCGGCTACACGCACACGTACCAGGACGACGTCCATCAAGATGTTGACCGCGGACTCGGCGTTGTACTCGGCCTTGCCGTACCTGGGTCAGCGGGTCTTGGCGCAGACTTACAGGACCGGCACGCGCAGCACGTGGCCGCGCGGGTTCTCGGCGCGCACGACGGTCTCGCCGTCGTACTTAGTCTCGCCGTACAGGTTGGTCGGACTGCGTCAGCGGCGTCGCCCAGCAGCGTACTTGGCCTTGTCCTCCGGCTGGTATGGCGGCTTTGATCCGTCAAATACGTAGTCTGCCGTCAGCCCGGCCGCGCGCCCGCGTACCCGTCGAGATGTAGATCAGCGGCACGTCCTGGGCCGCCGTGATCCGCGCCAGCTGCTCCGTCGCAAACACGTTCAGCTTCTTGGTGAGCTCGGGGTTCTTTGCGGCCACGTCCGGACGGCGCTCGGCCGCCGCGTGGATCACAATTGACGGCCTGCGGTCAGCGCGGCCTCGCACGCACGTACTTGACCTCCGCCACGAGCTTCTCGACCGCGGCCGTGTCGTTCAGATCGATCTTGACGATTCCGGCGCCGCCGCGCGAGTATCCTGGCGTCAGCTCGGCCGCACGCCGCCGTACCCGTTCCCACGATCTTCCATCCTTCCGTCGCCTCGAACTTGCGCACCACGGCGCGGCCCAGCAGGCCAGTCGCTCCAGTCAGCAGCACAGTCTTGTCCGTTCCCGCCATGTTTGGGGACTCGGGGGAAGAGGCCACGGGATATCTATTCTCCACAGTCACGTGACGTCGCGCCGGCTCGGCAGCACTGCCTATTCGGGACCACAGCCCGAGTAACAAGTAACACCGTTACCCGCCAGCCTAGCGCTCGCTAGTGCGCCGCACCCTGCGCGGCGCAAGCACCGAGCCACCGTTTTGAGAAATTTTAATGTATTTTGATTCGGACAGCTTTATAGCTCTGTACTATCGGCATTAAAGGGAGAAGTGAAAGCAAACTAGAACAACAATGAGAGCGGAATAAGGTCGGAAAGTCATATCATGTTATATACATACAAATTATTTTCCTTTCTTCCCTAGCACAGTCTCGCCGTGGCCGCCGGAGCCGCGTCGAGGCCGTGCCAGGTGCTCGGGCGCCTGTAAGTATGTGAAGTTGAAACGAAGTCTAAGCCCATCTAAAACAAAAGAACCAATAAAGCATATAAAGAAACATGAAGACCTATCCTTTCACAAAATAATAAACATATACATCATTCATATACATCCAAGAAAAAACTTGATCTCGAAGTAAAGCCTTTTCCTTAAATTGATATCGTAAAATTTTCGCCTTAGTCGTTCTTGTGAATCGTCACAGTCGACACGTGCGCGGCCGAGTACGCGCTCGAGTACGACGACCGGACCGCCGCCGGCGCGTTCGATCCAGTGTCGTTGTGGTTCTGGCCCGTGGGCTGGAACAGGCCGTCGAAGGTCGACGGCAGGTCGCTCGTGAACGAGTCGGGCACGTACTTGCCAGCCACGCACGGCGCAATGATCAGAGCCAGGAAGAGAATGAGCAGGACGAAGTACAGCGTAGCGTACTTGCGGACCATGCGCTTGCGCAGCTTGTTCTGCTTCAGCGAGAAGATCGGCGGGCGAATCTGTCTGCTCGGGCGCAGCCAGAACAGCATCATCGAGTGCCAGCGGTCGCAGTAGGGCAGCACCAGGATCGGCAGCTGCATGAAGAGCAGGGTGTGGCCGAGCAGGAAGTCGCTCGTGAACATGCTGAGCTCGACAATCTTGCAGACAAACTCGCGAGCGGGCTGCGTCCACGAGTGCCAGCCGAGGCCGGTGCCGTACCACTTGCCAGACCACCACGCGCGGTTCGAGTGGTCGTGCTTGAACTCACGCGTGAGGATGCACACCGTGATGACCTTGAAGAAGAATCTCTGGACGGCGAGCGACGCAATGACTCCGAGGAGCGCCTTGTTGAACTCCCAGCCCTGGAAGAACCACATGAGCTCGAAAAAGACGATCTGGACGATGACTGCGATCGCGTGCGCGACCGCCGCGAGCACGGCGCTCGTCTTCTTGCAGCAGAGCGACATGATCGGGCCGGCGCAGCACGCCATGGCGAAGAAGACCAGCAGCAGACCGGCGTTGATGGCAACCGGGCCAAAGGCGCAGATGGCCAGACGGAGCACAGAGTTGATCTCGCTCGCGTTCGACACACCGGTCTGGGCGTTGATGAAGAAGTAAGGAACGACAGCGGCAGCAGCGATGACAAGGGGTCCAACAATCTCAGCAAAGAACACGTTCGTGAACTTGGCGCGGGGAGAGTCGTTGCCAGCCTCGGAAACGTCTCCGAGCGTCTTGCGCTTGTAGCCAGTGATGCGCGTGCGCATCATGCGGCAGTAGCCAATCCACGAGTTCTTGTGCCACTTGGTGTTGCCGCGCGACAGCCAGCGAACAAAGTCTCTGTAGTCGATGAAGAAGTCGGTCCAGGCGAACTGGTGCGGGTTGTAGATGAACGGCGACTCGCACAGAGCGAAGAGCGACACCCAGAACCAAATCAGGGCAGCGTTCCACACCGTGCTCGTGGCGAACACCAGCATCAAGAACGAACGCGCACCAAAGTAGATCGACGACGACGCGAAACGCGAGTAGAGCACAGAGAACGGAATACGCGTGAAGGCAAATCCACGGCCGGTACCGATGTAGCGGGCACCACCGTACGACAAGTCAGTCAGCAGCGAGTTGGCGTAGATCTGACAGACAAACACCTCAAAGAACGGCGAGGTCGACATGAAGTGCTTGGCGAGACGGGTGGCAGCATGCCAGAAGCCACGCTCCATGATTTCCTGGACAACAAGCGGAACGAACGAGATGAAGAAGACGATGAAGATAGACAGGATACAACGCTCGACCCAGTGGACGACCGGAACAGTGTTGTAACATCCGATGGGCACCTGCGGGTCCGTGATGGGCGTGTTCTTGTCGTACCAACAGGGGATAGTCTCGTGAGCGAACGAACCAATGTTGAGCAGAACAATCATGAACAGCTGCACCGACAGAATGATGAACAGGTTGTTGATGTGGAAACCAGGGTGAGCATAGTAGAACGAGAGGAAGCGGTCAAGCGGCAGCTGCGTGCCCAGGTAGTAGTACTCGCGGGACAGCATCTGCTCGCCCATACCAGTTCCAATCTTGGTGGTGAAGTTCAGGATAGAGCCAAATCCAAGATCACGACCCTTACCGCACTGGTAGTACTCGCAGTGCTTGATTCTGCCACCGCGGATAAGAGCGTTCATACCGGCGTAGATGTCCTCGTTCAGGTGCAGACCCTTCTGGGCCTTGGAAACACCACCACGAGTCGTCATGAAGATACCGTTGAGGAAGTCAGGGTGACCGTAGTGGAGCTTTCCACCGATCTGAGCAAGCGTACGAGCAAACAGAGTACCGAACGTCTGTTCCTTTCCGGCAGCGATGTCACCAAGGACACCAATGTTCTCCGAGAAAATGTACTCACGGGCACCAAGAATGGCCACAGGGTTGAAGACCTCGTTGGTGACACCGGGCGTGTAGGGGTTGACGTTCTCGACGGTCATCTCCTCGAACTCAGCGAGAACGCTGCGGATCTTGAGACACTCCTCGAGGTAGTTGTCCTGGTTGGCGTCGATAAGCTGGATGTACTCTCCACGGTAGAAGATCAGGGCGTGGTTCTGGTTGTCACTCTTGCCGTCACCGAGAATCGGGTTGCCCGAAAGCTGGATGCGGAACTTGGGGCGGCGCTTGCCGTTCTCCATGATCTCGCAGTGGCCGTCGATCAGAGCAGAGAAGATGCGGGGCTCGTCGCCCTCGTTGAGCGGCGGCTCCTCATCCAGGTAGGCAATCTGCAGGTCGGGGTAGGCACGGAGCAGGAACTCGGTGTTCTCCATCTCATCGGGCTTGAACTTGGTGAGACGCTGCATCGAGATCAGGAACTTGAACTTGCGGCGGGCCATGCGCTCGAGCTCGCGCTCAAGCTTGTCGGTGTTTCCACCAAACATCTGGACAACCTCGGGGTTCTCAACACGGTACAGGAGCTTGATGGCACGGCTGTAGTTCATGAATCCGGAAACAGTGCGGTACAGGGTCTGGTAACGAAGCGACGCCCAGATACGGGTGCGCAGCGTGTACTCGGGAGCAGCAGTCTTGAAACCAACGCAGTAGAAAGGCAGGTCGTCAATCTTGCTCTTGACCGTGTCCTGCTCGTCCTTCTCCATGTTCATCGAGCTGGCGCCGTAGCCGCCAGTCTCCTCAGCCAGAATCTTGGTGTCCTTGACGAAGCAGTCCCACTCGGTCGGGTGCAGCTGCTTGAGGTACTCGAGCAGAGTCACACGGGCAAGCTGGTCATCCTCGCGGATGATCTCACGCAGCGACAGCAGAATCTTCTCACTGTAGTGGGGGACCAGAACAGTGAACGTCGGCATGTTGTCAACAGGCAGGGGCTCGGGGATCGGGGTCGACAGCGACTGCGCGAAGAAAGCGATACGACGCTCAGCCTCAGAGCCAGCCGGGAAGAACTCAGCCTTGAACGAGTGGTCCTCCTGCGCAATGAAGAAAGTGGGCGCACGCAGCGTGCGCTTGCCCTCCTGCTCAGACGGAACCTGGTGGTACAGGAGCTTCTGGACATGGTCAATGGCCAGCAGGTGCTCACGGTACATCGAGATGACAATAGCGTTCCAGATCTGGGAGATCAGCACCTTAGGCTTGTACTTGATCTCCATGTCGGTGGTAGCCAGGACCTTCGAGTAGATACGCTTAGGCAGGCGCGAGAAGATGTTTCTCCACGGGGTCCAGATCGAGACACCAAGGTAGAACGAGCGAGCGATCGAGAAAATGGTGTTCCAGATGATGTACCACAGGTACGAGTCAAGGAAGAACAGAACCAGGTCGGTAACAAACATCAGGATGAGGACGATGTGGGCCTGCTGGCGACAGAGAATGTTGCCAAAGTAGACCTCACCGACACAGCGGTCGAGCGTCATAGTCGACAGAACACGGATCGGGTCACGAAGCGAGAGCGTCAAGAACCAGTAAGACTCAATGTACTTGCACGCAAAGACACCGACCCAGAGACCGTACGACATCCACATGTCGTTGCCCTTGAGACGGGGGAACGACGCAGTGAAGGTCTGGTTGGCGACATAGTGACGGTTGTTCTTGTTGAGCAGCTTGCCGAACAGCGAAGACGGCGGCCACAGAGCAAAAAACAGGACAGTAGCGACAGCAATGAAGAACTGGACGATACTCAGAGTGAGTGCGCCCTTGTTCTTCTCATCCAGAGGAAGGAAACCAAAGATGTAAACCGAAGGAGCGAAGTTGATGATGAAAATCACAATCATGAGAATCAGGCGGCGGGTAAGGTGGCGGGCACCGGGCCACTGGCGCGGCACATAAGCCCACTCGGCGACGGTAGCGATAATGTTGATCAGGGACGCAACAGCACCTCCCAGGGCAACGGACGACCATCTCGACTGCGGCTGGGGGTAGTTGTTGATCATCTGGTTGTAGTCCTTGGTGTAGAGCGTGGGAGCGTTGTAGGCAGTGTAGAACCAGAACATCGAGACGTGGATAATCCAGATACGGTTGAAGTTGACCGCCAGATGGAACCACGAACGAGTCTCCTTGTAGGTCTTGAAGAAGACCTTCTTCCACTCAACCTCGACAAGCTTCGGGTAACGGTCCTGGGCCGGCAGGTCGACAAAGCGAGACCCGTCCTCAAGCACGATACGCTGGATGCCCTCAGGGTACCAGAACAGCTGGTTGATGTCGTCGTAACCAATGATCTTGTTGTGGTCGCGCTCGCGGCGGACGTACTTGCCATCAATGATCTGGTAGCCCTGGTTGCGGATGTACGAGTAGAGAGGAGTGATCACCTTGTTGAGGTAGCTGCCCTCCTCCTCCGGCTCGACACGGTTCTGGCACTCGGGCGACTGGAGGTAGTCGTCCGCGCACTTGAAAATGAAGCACAGCGCCTCAGGACAGAAGCGGACCTGGTTGGCCTCACCCCAGCAGAGCAGGTAGAGCGAAATCTGGCGACAACGGTCGTGCTGCGACAGCTGGTTCATCTTGGTCTTCCATCTGTACTCGGCGGCCTCGAGCGAGTTGTCGCCCTCGAGCTCCTCCAGCGTCTGCTGGGGGTTGGTGGGGTCGACCTCCTGGTTCTTCTGGGCCTTGCGGAACTTCTTCGACTTCTTGGTCGACTTGCCAATCTTCATGTTGCGGAAACCAACGGCATCGTCGAGGTCAAGGTGCGCGGCGAAATACCACTTGCGGTAGTTGGCGTTGTCGCCGCCGATGTAGTCGGCGTGCAGCGAAAGCAGAGCCTGGTTGGGGGTCATGCGGGACGCACGCGAGTCGAGCAGCGTCATGAAGTGGTCAAACATGTTGCGCATGCTGTCACGCTGGAAACCAAACTTGTTCGTCAGGTCGATGAAGATGTCCTCGATCTCCTCCTTGGACAGCGGAATCTGGTTGTCCGCAGTCCAGGCGGGGTACGGCTCGCGCGAGATCTGGGCGTTGGCGCCCATGTTCTGGTAGTCGAGGCCGTACACCGGGGTCGAGGCGCCCGACGAGCGGTTGCCATTGTACGAGACCTGCGACGGCGGGCGGTACGCGCGGCGGCCAGAGCCATTCTGGTAGGAATCACTCTGGTAACCGTTGTACTGCTCGTCACCGCGGCCGTAGTAGTCCATCTCGGCGGCGCGGGCCATATCCGAGCGCATGGTGAAGTCGCTGAACGTCTCCGAGTCCTCCTCAGAGTCGTGGCCGCGGCGCTTGCCCTTGGCGCGGGCTGCGTCGTACGGCACGTTGTGCTGGACCGCAGCAGGCGCTTCTGCCGGTCAGCGCCGCAGCGCGCACTCACTCACCATAGGCGTCGGCAGGGCTGGCCGGGTACGCATCCGCCGGGTACTCGCCGGCGTACTGGCCGTCATAGTATTCATTGCCTTGATCGGCATAGTTAGCTCCTTGCTGGTTGTAATACTGGTCGTCGTGGGAACCATCGTCGTAGTACTGCTTCGAGTCCGGAGCATACTGACCCTCATGGTACTGGCCCTGGTCCTCGTAGCCCGAGTACTGCTCGTAGTTCTCGTAGGGCTGGCCATGAGCGTACGCTTGGTCTGGGTAGTCATCCTCGTAGTAGCCACCGGCCGCTTGCGGCTGCTCGTCGTAGTGGTGACCCTGACGAGACATCTTGGCGATGGCGATGATATTTTTTGGTTTTGGAGCTGTTTATAAATGAGCGTTAGTCAAAATAAAAGGCATTTCAAAACAAAAACTTTGCGAACACAACACCCCCAAGTTCGTTGGAATGCACGCCAGCGCCCTAAGGCTAAATTGCCGTGCCCAACGCCGGGTTCCCAGACCACATACCTTTTGGCGGTTGTCAGTCCTGGTTCCTTTAGAGACAAATTATATAGAATGCTGGGGTCTCAAAGTCGCATGAAGAACAGACGATGCACAGCCGAGAGAGGGATGTCGCAAGTCGTACCGGCCTGTAGGTCAGCGCCTGCCACGAGCGATTGCGCGCCGGCGGGGTGCACACGGCCGTCGGTCGCCCGGCGACCGTTCAAACGAGCCGGCTGCCGGGCCAGCCGGCTGCGGTGCGTCCCCGGCACATTCCACCGTACTTACAAAACGAATGATCAAAAGAACTAGCGGGAACAAACGAAATGCAAACACGCCCGCTGAAAAACCGGCACCACGACCTCGTGCAGTTCGGAACACAACCTTCTCGTCGGCGATGATAAAACAAAAAAGAGAGAAGACTGTGAAGGGAGCTCACGACAACTAAAAAGAAATCGAGAGAAAATTAGGAATCAAACGAAATAAAAGAAAAATCGAAAGCGGAATAAGAAATGACCCAGAGCGAATGCAAGTTAAGTAACACCGAAGGGGAGCAGGAAACCGTAATAGAGCGTCGAAAGCTCCGACCGAAAAATGAAAAAAAAAAATAGCGAAATGGCTAGAAAGAGACAGACGCAAAAGGCAAATGCGTGCAGACGCAAGCAAACGCAAAGCCAAAATTCCAGCAGAGATAAAAAAAGAATTGACACTAGAGGGCCGCTAGGATGCGCACGGCAGAAAAGGGGAAGCCGACGCCTCTGCTGGCGGCGCACGCAGCACGGCGGCCGGAGTGCCATATCGAGAGAAGTCTGGAAGTGAATTTGCCTGGAAAGTGTAATTATCCTTTGGTACGAGGTACGCTACACCTTAATCTCGCGTTTCAGCACAAATTGAATTGCGTACCTCGAGGTACTCCCTGCACGGTAAGCGCGGTGCAGCAATAGTTGTGGCCAGAAACGCGAGCATATATGCGGTGTTGGGGCGCAAACGTCGCGCTGTGAGGCCTGGTTTCGTACCCAGACCAGCGCCACTCGGGGCTAGCGCATTATCAGATCGCGCACGCCGGGTGTACGTCGTGGTACGACTCAGGCTTTGACTTTGGGTGCTGATACGGACAACGTAGGGAGCGCGTTCACTATCCTGGTCGTGACGCAGGCGCATGCGGCGGCACGGCGCGCGCCGGCTGCAAGCGTGCACCGTGGCGAGAGGACGCGTTCGCGCATGCGGCCTGCGCGCCGGGCCGGCCGCGGCGGGTGCCGATCATCGGCCAGCTGGCGCCGCTGCACCTGCGGCCGGCGCGCCAAGGGCGGCGCGGGCGGTGCGGCCGCGGCCCAGGGGACAGGGGACGCGCCACGGCTGCTGCGGCGCAGGGCGCGCCCTGTGCGGCACAGTGTGGCGCAGCAGCCTTGGTGTGTGCTGCACAGCCACCTGCGCCACAGCTGACGGGTCCGCCGTGCGCGGCTGGCCAGGGCCGCCAGGGCGCGGCCGCGCGGCCCCCCTCGATGCGCAGTCGCAGCCGCCCGTCCGTCGGGCAGCGCGGCGCGAGCCCTGTCGGGGGCAAAAATACGCGCGCTGCGCCTGTGGGTACCGGCCTGTGGGGGGGAGGCACACACGCCCTGGCGCACGCCGTGCGATCGATCATGGTGTCTAGGGCGGTTCAGGCTAGGGTGAGTGGCGGCCGCTGCACGGCTTGCCTATATCTGGTGCGATTTAGGCGGCCAGGGCCCGCCAAAGTCTATTATTAGTAGCTGTCGGCGTGGTGCCAGCAGTTTCACCGCCGCTGCCCAAATAAGATTTTCTGGCGGAGGCGCTGGTCTGCATGGGATGGCGATAGTCTTCCACTAACCCTAGGTTATGCAAAGTTTACGCGTCTAGCTAACGGGGCTGGGGCTAGTGCACGCTATCTGCAGTAGCGTCCACACCACGGCGGTTGCTGTCGCGGCACGGAAATTGGGCACGCCGGGCGCAAGCGGCTCCGCCCATGGCCGAACCGGTCCTGGCGACGATTGGTCTGCGGCGCAGGGCAGACCGATGTGCGCCTGAGTCGGGCGAGCTGTGGCGCGGGGGGCGCAGAGTGCCCGTGGGCTAGCAAAGCGGCTGCGGCCGCCACTCGGCACCGACCGCAGTCGCTACCAGACACCGCGGCCCAGTTCAGAGTCCGCCTGGGCGCTCAGTCGGCCGGTCTACCCGGCGCGCGCCGCCAGCCGGTCCTCGGTCGTAGCTGCCCAGATGTCGCGGCGCGCGCCGTGGTCCGCCGGGCCGACGGCCAAGACGTCAGACCGGTGCCCCAACCCACGGATCGTCGGACACTAGCTCAATCGGACAGCCCGCAATTTGGGCCGTCCACGTCGGGTGCGACCCGGCCACGCCTCTAAAGCTGGCGCAGTACCCCTGTCCGATCGCGCACGCGGCCACACCCAGCGCAGCCGCCGCCCGGCCGTGCGCGCCCGCGCAGGCTGGCGGCCAACGGCAGCCGGCGAGCAGTGGCCGCTGCTGTCACGACATAACCTTAAGCGTGACATGCAGCAGCGCGTATGTACTAATGCACAGCTGCCTGAGCTAACCTGCATAGGACTAAGTCCACGCACGCTGGCCCTGTCGGCAATTCCTTCTCTGCCGGCGGCCGCAGGGCGAGTCGCACCGCAGCAGCGTGGCGCGCGGCGCGCTGTGGCCGCGGCGCGCCGGGCGCGCGGTGCGCGTGGGCCGCAACTGCCGGTCCGCCGGGGCCCGCCCGTCCGCCAGGGAACGGCGACACTGTTGCCACTGCGCTCGGGCCGCGCCGCACGCCTACTACACGTGACGTGCGCGCGGTGTGTGACGCCGCGGGCGCTGCGGCTCCCATTGGCCGTCGCCGGCCGGTTGTGTGGGTCGTCGCGGGCGCTGCTGGGCGTCCGCCGGCCTCAGCCGGATGCCTGCGCCGCCCGTGCCGGCTTTGCGCGACGCCCTCTCCGCGCCGTCGCTTACGCGACCAATTGCCGCCGATCCCACCAGGCGGCTCTGGCAGCTTACGGCACTAGGAGGCATAGCGCGGGCCGCCCGGCTGTGTCGAACGCCGCTGGCTCAGATTCTAGTCTAGCGGCCCCAGTCCCGGGCAGGCTACTGCCTGCAGATATATTGCAGCGGCGCTAATGCGCGTGTGTGCAGTAGGCGCATGCGACTGCGGCTAGCAGCAGATCCAGACTGGATCGTGGGGAAATTAAGGCACTACGGGCGCCGGCGCGCGCGCGACGTCCACTCATAGCCGGGCGCGACAAGGGGTACTGCGGCGCGTGGTCCCCTGCCGGCGGACCCCTCGTTCCCCTCTCAGCGCTAGGCCGTTTTCCGGCCGCCGTAAACCCTCCGCGCCCGGCCGAGCTGTTGGGCCGGCCGGTGTGGTCCGCGGCCCACCACGCGGCCCGCGGGTGCCAATGGCGGCTGCGAAGGCGCTGGCTGCCGCCGCCAATCGCCGCCGCACGGCACGCCGAGCGCGCTGGCACCGGCAGGCTAGTGTGCCAAGCGTGGCGCAGACTCTGCCAGAGCGCTGTTCCGCCGTAGCCGACGCCGTTCGCTACGCGCCCAGGGCCTGCGCGCGACAGACGCCAAAGTCACGTGCCGGCCCTTGTGTGTTGCAAAGCCTTGTGGACGCGTCGTGTGGCTGGTGCCGCGGCGATCAACGGTCTGGCAGCTAGTGGTGCCGGCACGCGCCAGCGCGTGCCGGCCGGCGCGTGCCGGTCGGCGCGCACCGCCGCGTGACGACGCGATCGGTCGTGGACCGCCATGTCGTCATTGCGTGCCGTACATCCTGTGGCTGCAGCAGCCGGCCTGGCCACCGATCTGGATCACGAGCTGGCCGTGACCGACTGTGAGCGTCGCGCGTCGCCCGGCCTGACCCGGGTACCACCGCGTGAGGCGGGTACGACGCGCGCCACGCAGCGTGCGACCCAGGCGCGCAGGCCGCGCTGAGACCGCGTCCGGACCGCATTGCGTCTGCTCGTGCTACACTCTGACGCGGCGGTCTGCGGTACTCGTGTGACTCTGTGACCGAGTCCGGACTGGCTGCGCGTCGGTATCCGTCCGCTACGCCGGCCAGCCCTTGCGCCAGCGTCCTGGTCGGGTCAAACTTCGCCGCTCAGCAAAGAGCGCGCAGTACCAAGACAAGCTTGTTGCTGCCAAGCCTCGCGCCGTGGCCGGTCGGGCCAGGATATTACGTGCTCGGCACTGTTTGGCTCCCAGGCTTGGATCTGCGGCCAGATCAGCGCCGCACGTAGCGACGCGCGGTTCCGGTGCCACCGGACTCGGTCCGCGGTCCGACGCTGGCCGCGAGTCCAGTCAGTCCATAGTCCTGGACCCGCCGCCGGTCTATCAAACATCGCCAGCCTGATCTCTTGCTCTCACGCAAACTTCGCTCTTCACGCCAGGCCCGGGGCCACGACCGACACCGACAAAATCAGCAAGGGACAGTCTTTTACGGTAAGTTGAGAGGGCCGCCAAGCGAGACGGGCACGGGGCTCGGCGCTGCGCTGCCGACGGCGAATTCAGTCGAAGGCCGCAGCTGCTTCCGGCCAATTCGCCGCGGCACCGGTCGCAGATCGGGCAGTAGTAGTGCGCGAGGTCCCTGAGGCCTCTCGGGTGGTCGGCGGGAGGCAAGGAGGCTCGCGACGCCCAAGCAGCCGCGCGGCGTTCGCGTAGCCCTCGGCTCGGCTGTCAGCCTGATCTACTCAGTGCCAGGTCTCTGGGAGCAGGGCGCCTCCCGGCGGGCTGAACGCTTGCCGACAGCGTCTACACACGCGCCGTCGATGCAGCAACTACGCTAGGGGGGGTGGGGGCTGGCCAGGGAATGCAATCTCGGTTGGAAGCTGACGAGCAGATCGGGATGGCCGAGCAATCGAGCACGAACGACGGCGGCGAGCAGCAGAGCGCGTACACGACGGCCGCACAGTCGCAGGATATGGTGCAGACGCTGATGGGGGCTGCGTTTGGGTGCCTGACGTTTCTAAGGTACACGCACGCTGGACGCGCTGACACCAGGGGCCTATTTGCGGACGACAATTACATCGACGAACGGTTTGTGGCGGTGGGCGGGCCGCGAGACCACGTGCGGCTAAAGAAACTGGTGCGCGGGCGGTCGACCGAGGCAGACACACTGCTGGACTGGCTCGAGCGTGGCGTGTATGACGCGCTGGACCGCCGGTATCTGAAGGCTGTGGCGCTATCGATCTACGCGCAGGCGGACGCGCCACACGACGCGCTCGAGACGTACACGTTTAGCGTGGCGTACCGGTGCGGGGACGCGACCGGGCTGGCGATCGAGAACGGTCACGGCGAACGCGTTGAGGTCGGTGTGGAGCCGGCGGCCGTCCGGCGGTCGCTGCAGGCCATGATTCGGCGGTTCATAGTGATCACGCAGGACCTGCCGCCACTGCCAGACGACCGGTACGTGACCCTGCGGCTCGTGTTTACGGAGACCACGCCGGCGAGCTACCAGCCGCCCGGGTTCTGCGACACTGACGGCGAGCCGGCCATGCATCTCCGACTGTACGCAGACGAGGAGCTGGCACGGCATCACGTCGGCACGCTGGCGACCGGGTGGCACGCCGTGTCGGTACGGGTAGCGAGCGTGCCGGCGCGGGTGCCGGACGGCGGCCGCGGCAGCCAGAAGCGCGTCAAGGTGCACGCCGCGCTGGACGACGTTACCGAGCCGTCGTGGGCACCGGCCGCGCAGTTGCCAGCACAGACGCCGGCGCGGGTGCCGTCGCGGGCCCAGGCGCCGGCAGAGTCCGCGCGGACGCCGGCGGGCGCCGTCGAGCAGACCCGACGTGAGCTGCGGCAGATGGTAGGTGTGGCGGTGGCCAGGCTGACGCGCAGTTCGAGTCTCCATGCCAGCCGGACAGTGTGCTGGACACCATGCCGCTCGATTCGCCGAGCCAGGCCGCCCCCTACATGCAGGTACAGGCGTCGCAGGGCGACGGCCGGACCAAGGCGGCGGAGTGGGCGCGGCGGGCTCAGGGGCCACCGACGCCGCCGTCAACGCTGCCGGCGCGCGCGCGCGGCACAGCCGCGAGCGAGTCGGCGCGGAGCCAGGCAGAGCGCGCGCGCGCGGACGAGCGTGCGCGGACACCGGCGCCGACGCCGGCCGCCACGCCGGCCATGCCCACGCCGGCCATGCCCGCGCCGTCGCGGCTGCTGCCGACCGCACCCAAGAGCGTCTATACCACGAGCCGTAGCCAGGCGGCCAAGGCGCGGCGGCGGTCGGGATCGACGGCGTCGATCGCGTCCGCGACCGCGCCCGCCAAGCCCGTCGGATCCCAGCGTCGTCGGCCCGGCACGGCCGACTCGGACGAGGACATCACGACGTGCGAGTGCGGCAACGTCGACGACGCCAAGCTCGACGTCGTCCAGTGCGATGACTGCGGGTTCTGGAAGCACCTGCACTGCTACGGCTTCACCAACGCGCGCGACAAGCTTCTGCGCAACGACTTCCACTGCTTCTCGTGCCACCCCGAGCGGCTGGCGCCGGCGTCGCTCGCCGATCTGCGCCTGCTGTTCTTCTTCCGACGCACGCTCAAGCTGCTGTGGCTGCGGCAGCAGAACCTGCGCGATCTCGGCGAGCTGGCGCGCGCGCTCGGCTGCGACGAGCGCGAGCTGCAGCCAGTCCTCGAGCTGCTGCGCCACGAGCGCGTCATTGAGATCCACGACCAGCGCCGCGAGCACTCGCGCAAGGCCTCGGCCGCAAACATACCCGTCGTCAACCGGGCGGCGGCGCTGTGGCGCGACCTGCACAGCCGCTACTTCCGCGCGTCCGCCGACACGGCCGCACTGGCGCTGTCGGTCGCGCGCACGGTCCGCCGCGCGCCGGATCTCCTGCCCTCGTCCGACGACCCTGACGCCAGCCTGGACGCCCACGTGTACGACGTCGACGACTCGAGCGACATCGAGCAGACGCCGGTGCACCGCCGCATGGACGCGGCCCCGCGGTCGACCTACGGGTCCAAAGAGATACCTAATACCCGCGTGCGCGACCGCCGCTGATACCCGAACACTGATACCGATTTTGGCCACTTGCTTCTGTACCATAATGCATTGCTAGAAGAGCCACGGCCGGCATATAGCCGCCGGCGCCCCATGTAGCCGCATATAGCCGCACGAGCCTCTCGCGGGTCTGTCGACCCAGGCCGCACACAAAGCCGCAGGCATACACCCGCCGGGCCCCCGCAGACGCGTCCGCCGGGTAGCACCGCAGGCCGTACCCGGTGGCTCGCTCCGCAATGGTACCCGAGGCCCATTCCGCAGTGGTACCCGGCGGCCCGCGGCCCCCGACCCGCTCCAACAGCCTGGTCCCTGGGCCGTCCCTCAGGCGCATCGCGTAGCCGCAGGTCAGCCACCGCACCTGCGTTCTGGTACGTCCGGCACCCGCTGCCGCTAGCGGCGCGGCCGCAACCCCGAGCCGTCTAGCGTGTCCGCCGTTGCCTGACGTTGCCCCTAGTCACTCCTGAGGTCGAACCGTCCCGTGCGCCACGTTTCCAGGCCGCGCCAGCAGCGCAGCGGCCGGCCCGATCGCCTCGCTGCAGTCGCCAGAGCCACGGGCGGTCGCTCCAGCCGCAGCCCCCGGCGCCGGCGCCCGGCTTCGGGTTTGGCCGCCGTATGGTTGCTGCGGCGGCCGCGGCGTGGTGGTCGTAGCCGACGCCCACACCAGGTCCACACGGACCACCCACCACCAAACAGCAGCCTGCGCCGGCAGCGGCCGCGGCTGTACACGTAGCCCCGATCCGGAGCCTGCCGGGCGTAGAAAGGCCGCGGCCGACGCGTGGTCGTGTGAACCGCGGCGGCGGCTACGGCCGTGGGCGTGGTGAGGCAAATTTTCACCTCGATCGTTTCTGCTCTCTGTTCGGATTCCCCCGTCGAGACGTTTTATCCGCGTTCACAGCGGCATCGAAGCAGAAGCAGTCAATTCGCGAGAGCGGGATTGGCAAGAGCACGAGAGGCGACAAGGAGCAAGATGGCGCCGATTAACCAGTTTTTCTGTACGTGGATGGCGGCGATAGTGGGCGCGCGCAGAACGGCGCGGACGCGGACGCGGCGGCGGGCGGCGGCGGGCGCGGGAGCGGGCCGGCGCCGCCAGCAGGCGCCGCGGGTGCGGCCGCGGCCGCGATGGGCGCGCGGGCGATGCGTGCGCAGGCGCTGACAGGCAGATCGGACGAGCAAGTCCATCGGGCTGACCGAGTCGGTCCCCGTGTACGAGGACATCGAGGCGTTCGACAAGCCGAGCGGCAACATGCGGGTGTGCGTGTACTCGCCCGACGGCAAGTACTTTGCGTACGCCTCGGCGGAGGAGTAAGTGGAGCGGCGGCGGCGCTGACGGCAGCGTCAAGGTGGTCGACGCCGAGAGCGGGGCCACGCGGCAGGTGATTCCGGCGGCGAACGTGTACGAGATCGGGTTCTCGCCGCGGTCGACGTACATGACGACGTGGGAGCGGCAGGTCAAGGCCGAGGAGGGCCAGGCGGCGCACCAGAACTTCAAGGTGTGGAACGTGGCGTCGGCGGAGCTGGTGACGGCGTTCAGCCAAAAGAGCCAGACGCTGGGCGCGCTGCAGTTCACGTTCGACGAGAAGTACTGCGCGCGGCTGGTGACGAACGAGCTGCACCTGTTTGAGAGCGCCAAGGTGGGCGCGGCGCCGATGAGCCGGATCCGTGCCGAGGGCGCGTCCACGTTCTCGATCTCGGGCGGCCAGAACTACCACATCGCGATCTTTGTGCCGGAGCGCAAGGGCAAGCCGGGCGTGCTGCAGGTCTACAAGGTGCTCAACGCGGCGCTGCCGATCGTGACCAAGAACTTCTTCAAGGCCGAGCGGGTCGTGCTCAAGTGGAACAAGCTGGGCACGTCGCTGCTGATCTGGACCCAGACCGAGGTCGACCAGACCGGCAAGAGCTACTACGGCGAGTCGACGCTGTACCTGACGGGCATCACGACCAACTTTGACTGCCGCATCTCGCTGGACAAGGAGGGCCCGATCTACGACGTGGCGTGGTCGCCCGACTCGCGCGAGTTCGGCGTCGTCTACGGCTACATGCCGGCGACGACGACCATCTTCAACACGCGCGGCGACGTCGTGCGCCACCTGCCGTCGGGCCCGCGCAACACGATCCTGTACTCGCCGCACGGCCGCTTTGTGCTGCTCGCGGGCTTTGGCAACCTCCAGGGCGCCGTCGACATCTACGACCGCAGCAAGACGTTCGAGAAGGTCACGTCGATCGACGCGTCCAACGCCAGCCTGTGCGAGTGGTGCCCGGACGGCCGCCACCTGCTGACGGCGACGACGTCGCCGCGGCTGCGCGTCGACAACGGCGTGCGCATCTGGCACGTCACCGGCAAGCTCATCTACGCGCGCGAGATGCACGAGCTGTTTGCGGCCGCCTGGCGCCCGCTGCCGGTCGAGTCGTTCCCGATCCGCACCGTGATCTCGCCCGCGCCCGCGCCGCACGACTCGGCCGCCAGCCTGACCCAGAAGGCCCCGGTCAAGGCCGCCGGCGCGTACCGGCCGCCGCACCAGCGCGGCGCCGGCTCCGCGTTCAAGAAGACGGACGAGGGCGGCCTGGCCTCGCTCGAGGCCAACCTCGCCGCCGGCGTTCACCGCTCGGCGCGCACCAAGGCCGTCCCGGGCGCGGCCCCGGCCGAGCCCGCTCCGGTCGAGGAGCCGCTGTCCAAGGCCGCGCTCAAGAACAAGAAGAAGCGCGAGGCCAAGAAGGCCCGCGACACCGCCGAGGCTGAGCCCGAGCCCGAGCAGACCCCTGAGCCCGCCGCGGAGTCGGCCCCGCTCACCGTCGGCGGCACCGTTGTGCCCACCGGCGTCATTGCGCCGGCCGACGAGAAGAAGTTCCGCGGCCTGATGAAGAAGCTACGCGCCATCGAGGACCTCAAGGCCCGCCAGGGCCGCGGCGACAAGCTCGAGGAGACCCAGCTTACCAAGATCACGACCGAGCCGGCCATCCGCAGTGATCTCGCTGCGCTGGGCTGGCGCGGCTAGGCTGGCTGCTGCCGCCGGCCGCTGACCGCGACTGTACTTTACTAGTCTAATGGACTGCACGACCGGATCTGTGGCGCAGGTGGCGCGATGCGCCTGCGGAGAGTGTGGCCGTGTGCTGCGGCTATATGCTGCGGGTGCATGAGAGCCGGACGGCGACACGACGCGTCTCGCGGCGGCTGTATGCGGCTATATGAGCTTGCGGCTACTCGCGGCTACTTGTGGCTATATGAGCTTGCGGCTACTTGCGGCTTCATGGCGCAACGAGGCCCCCAGCGTCAACGTAGACCCTAGGGCAGTCGCCGGCGCACGACTATCAATTGCTGCCGGCGGGCCCAGCCCTCAACGGGTTCGCCCCCGGGGACTCGCGATGCGGCTATATGCGGCAATATGCGGTTGTATGCGGCTATATCGTCCCGCCGGTCTCTCTTCGCTCCGTAGACGACGCCCCTACAGTAGCTACAGACTGTGCCCCCGGCCAACCGCCCACAGGGCCCGCCCCCAGCGCGGCCGCCGCCGAACCCTCGCCCCTCAGGCGGCTATATGCTGCGAGCACGCGTTCCAAGTCTCGGCCCCGCACGCACGTGGACTGGGCACCGTGACGATCCACCCCGGTGGACGCCGCGTGTCGGACTGTCACACGTCCGTGCGAGCCGTGGGTTGCCAGGCCGGTCCGCACCGGCCCGGCCAAGGCACACGTCGCTAATTGAACCGGTCCGAGTGGTGTGGCGTGGCGGACGATTTGTTCCTGGCCCGCGTTTGTTTTTGGGAACGGTGATTTCGGTAGTTTGGCGCCGTTGGCAACTCGACCGCGTCGATCGGAATCGGGCCGGAACGGCCACCACAGCGCGCGGTCAGCATGCAAACAACGGCCGGCGGCCGGCGGACGCAGGCTGGGCACGCGGGGACGTGTATATGGGGGTTGGGGGCTCGCGGCGGCGCGAGCGACGGTTAACGGTCACAGACGCAGCGCAGACATGTACCAATTGGCACGACCACGGGCGGCGGAGGGCCAGGACGCGCGCGCGGACAGCCCGGAGAGCATCGGCAGCCCGGCAGAGGGTGCCGGGCTGGCGCCGGAGCGCGCGGATCCGCCGTCGGACGAGTCCGAGTGCGAGAGCGAGGCCGACAACGGGCGCGCCGGCAAGCGGCGCTGGTCAGCCCGGCACGAGTGGTCGTCGGGCGAGAGCCCGTCCGAGTCCGACTCGGACTCGAGCGTGTCCGGCCGGCGCCTGAAGCGGCTGCGGTGCTCGACGCGGCGGGCCAAGCACCGGCTGGCGGCGCTGTCGGCGACGATGACGCTGTCGCTGTCGTCGTCGTCCGCGTCGGACGCCGAGAGCCCGATCACACCGCTGACGGCGTTCTCGGCGACGCCGGACGACGCCGGCTCGCCCAAGGCCGCGCCGCCGCGCGTGTCGCGGTCGGCGTCGCCGATCGAGGGCTGTTTCCGCGGCCGCGGCCGCGACACCATCACGCTCGACAAGCCGCTGATGGCCGACTACCTGGCCGCGCAGGTCGACGAGCGCCGCGAGCGCGAGCCGCAGTTCCTGTTCAACCAGGACGGCGACGCGCCCGGCGCCGACGCGTCATACTACGCGGCCGCGTGGCCGAACCTGTTTGCTGGCCGCCGCGGCGCCATGGCCTCGATCGAGGACGACTGCGCGGCCATGCAGCGCATGAACGACACCGTTCTCGACTACTACGACTCGGACTCGGCCATCATGAACCACCAGATCCCGCTGTCGGACTATGTCGGCGACTTTGTCAAGGTCTACGACGACAACGTCGAGGACACGACCGTCAACTTTGTGCTCTACGACGCGGTTCTCAAGATCCAGCCCCAGCTCCAGATCGACTGCGAGCTGTTCATGCGCAAGTGCAAGCGCCTGCTCGCGCGCGCCCGCGCGCCCCCGGCCGACGCCTCGTTTGCGTCCACCAGCGCCTGCGCCTTTGACCCGCTCTCGACCCTGCCGTTTGTCGACCCGCCGCGCGCCCAGCTGTCGGACGACGACGCCATCGACCTCGTCCTGGCCTCGGCCACCGACGAGAATCTCTACCTGGCCGACCGCGAGACCCTGGTCAAGCTCGGCGACATAGCCCGCGCTGCCATCCACGCCTGCGAGCGCTCTCTCAAGATCTAGTGTACATAGGAATTCATCGGCTCGGCATATAACCGCATAGCCGCACAGCCGCATAGCCGCACAACCTCGCTGCCGCGCTGACGAGCCCGGACGTCGCCGTCCTGGCAGGGGCAGCCGGCGCCGAAGAAGCCGATAAAAAAAAATAATTGCCTCCAAACGGATTTGAACCGTTGATCTCGTCATTACTAGTGACGCGCCTTACCAACTTGGCCATAGAGGCTTCTTATTTACAATACGCGACGGATGGCTTCAACAGTGACAGTTGCGGCGCCCGCCCGCACCAGCTCGCTGGCCGGACTACGTCACGAGCCACTGGCGGCTTTATGCGGCTATATGCTCGTGGGCGGTTGACGAGCCTCCGGCGGCGACTCCGTCGAGGGTAGCTGCCCTTCGGGCAGAAGCCGCCGCCTGCAGGGCTAGGCAGAGCGGCGCCGGCGCTCGTTGGTCTGCAGCGGTGGCGGACGTGTGCGGCTATATGGGTGCGGCTATATGCCCGCGATGGCTGACGAGCCTCCGGCGGCGACTCCGTCGAGGGTAGCTGCCCTTCGGGCAGAAACCGCCGCCTGCAGGGCTAGGCAGAGCGGCGCCGGCGCTCGTTGCTCTGCAGCGGTGGCGGACGTGTGCGGCTATATGGGTGCGGCTATATGCCCGCGATGGCTGGCGAGCCTCCGGCGGCGACTCCGTCGAGGGTAGTTGCCCTTCGGGCGGAAGGCGCCGTCTAGCAGAGCGTCTGCCCATACAGTCGCAGCTGCCAAACGCATGCTGTACGAGGTCGGCGGTTCAGCGGCTATATGCTCACAGCTGGACGGCGCCTCCCCGGCCGGCTCCGGCGCAGATAGCTGCCTGTCGGGCGGCGTCCCCGCATAGTCTCGGCGGAGTCGTCGCCGCACCCGCCACACATATAGCCGCATACAACCGCATATAGCCGCACACAGCCGCACACAGCCGCCGTGGCCAGTAGCTGAAAAACAACATGCATTACTTGCCGCGCAGGTCGACTATCTTGTAGGGCAGCCCGTCCCGGATCGAGACGTGCCCGGACGGCCGGCCGGCCTGCGTGTAGATGTTCTTCTCCGGATGCGGGTGGAACAGGCCCGGGGCCCGGCAGTCGCTGACCACGCCGATGCCCGGCGGATCCGTCAGGCGGAAGACACCCCACGACGGCTCGTGCCGCGGCGCGCACACTACCGCGATGGACTCGGGCAGCATGAGCTGGTACGAGTTCTGGGTGTGCAGGTCTACCGACGACAGAAAGCAGGTCTGGGTCGGGTGCGTGTGAATCCAGCCCAGGGTGAACAGGTCGTGCTGGTCCAGGTACTCGAACAGGGCCTCCTCGTTCTTGGTCGCGCACGTGTCGCTGGTCGAGTCCTGGTCGGGAATGACGAGCGAGGTGACGAAGAAGGCGTTGCGGTTGAGCTTGCCGCACAGAATGCCGCACGTCTCGAGCTTGCGGGCCGTGTTGGGCGCGGCCAGGTCGAGGAACGCCGCGCGGAGGTCCGCCGGCAGGTACAGCGTGCGCAGGGGCGACCCGCCCTCGGTTTTGGCTGGCGTCAGCGCGTCCGCCGGCAACTTACATGTGGTCCGGTGCTCGACCACGCGCGCAGCCGTCGGCGGCGCCGGCGGCGGCCGCGGCGGCAGCGCCGGCACGGCCGGGGAGTCCAGGCTCGGGTACGCCACGGGCTCGGCAGGCTCGGCGGGCGCAGTCTCGGCGCGCGGCGGGGGCGGACGCGGCAGTAGCTCCGGGTGGTTGGCCACGGCGAGGTCGTCGATGGCGCCGAGGCCGGGCCGGTCGTCAATCGGCGGCGCGGGCCGCGCGGCGCGCTCCGTCTGCCGCCGCAGCTGCTCCAGCTCGTCGCGCCGGCGGGCCGTCTCGCGCTCGCGCGCCTCGGCCTCGCGGTTCAGCTGCGTGATGGTCGCCCGCAGCTCCTCCAGCCGCGCGAGCACCGGCTTGATTTCCTGCCGTCAGCGCGCCCGCGCGCCACCCACCTTCATCAGGCCCGTCACCAGCTTCTTGCCGGCCGCGGTCTTGGCCTCGGGGTGCGTCCACAGCGAGTTGACCACGAGCTGGGCGTACCGGTAGTACAGCACGTACGCCTGGCCGACCTGCTGTTCGCCGTCGTAGATCCGCGCCTGCTTCATCAGCGCGCCCGCCGAGTGCGCCCAGTGCCGGAGCGAGATCGTGGCATTGAACTCGTACGCCATGGCCTTGTCCACGAGCTCGCTGATCGGCACCGGCACGTACGCGGCGGCCGCGGGGGACTCGGTGCGGTCGCTCATGGGTCTGCGGTCAGCGGCCGGCTGGCGGGCGACGCGGCGGCGGCGGCCGCGGCCCCGGCGACCGCCCCTGCCGCGCGCCGGACTCACCTGCGGCGCCTGGGGCGCAGAAACGGCGGTGGCGGCGAGGTCGTCTGCGTGGAGTTGCGGGCTGGGATTTTGCCCACGTCACTTGCAACGTCACCGGCCGCCCGCAGCCGACACTCGACCACTGCGCGCCCACGCCTGGCCCGGACCGCGCCAAAGTCGGCGTGAACGACGATCCCAGCGAGCGAGAGCGGCTGGCGGAAGCTGAGTGCGAGCGGCGATAGCGTGCGCGCGCAAGATGCGGTTGAAGATCCGCCTGCCGACAGGCACCCACATCCTCGAACTGGCCGCGGACGCGTCCGTGGACGACCTGCAGGCGCAGATCATGAGCGTCGCCGCCGAGTACGCGCCGGATGCGTTCGAGCTGCGTGGCGGGTTCCCGCCGCGGCCGCTGCCGCCGAGCGGAGGGCTGGCGGCGGCCGGCGTCCGTTCGGGCGACCAGATCGTCGCCATCGCGCGCGACGGCGCCGCAAGCGGCCCGGGCGCCGCGGCCGCGTCCCCCGCGGCGTCGCCGCCGCCCGTGGTCGCGGCCACGCGGCCGCCGCCGCCGGTGCCGGCCGCGTCGCGCCCCCAGAGCACCCGCCAGGCCTTCCTGGACGCGTCCGGCCCCCCCGAGGTCCCCTGCGGCGACGACTCGCTGCTCGTGCTGCGCGTCATGGAGGACGACAACTCGTGCCTCTTCCGTGCGGTCGGCTACGCGCTGCTGCGCAATCTGGACACCATGCACGAGCTGCGCTCGCTGGTCGCATCCGCCATCCAGGCCGACCCCGTGCAGTTTTCGGACGCCATGCTCGACCGGCCGCGCGACCAGTACGTGCAGTGGATCCAGACGCCGAACGCGTGGGGCGGGGCCATCGAGATGTTCATCCTGGCGTCGCACTTCGACGTCACGATCTGCTCCATGGACGTCCAGTCCGGCCGCGTCGACCGGTTTAACCCCGGCCGGCCCACGTTCGTGCTGGTGGTGTACTCGGGCATCCACTACGACGCCGTGGCGCTGACGCCGGCGTCGGGCGCGCCGGCCGAGCTCGACACGACCGTGTTCACGGACAACTACGTGGGCGAGATGGTGCTGGCGGCGGCGGCCGATCTGGCGGCTGCGCTGCGCCAGAAGCACTACTACACCAACACCAACGACGGCCGGTTCCGGTGCGACGACTGTGGCACGGTGCTCCACAACGAGAAGGACATTGCGGCGCACACGCGCCAGACGGGGCACGCTCGGCTGAGCGAGTGCAGCTAGGCAGAAAGAATGCATTAAAACGGGATCGCAGCGTCCGGCGCGGCGCCCGGCTCGTCGGCGGCGTCGGCGGCGTCGGCTGCGGCGCCGGCTGCGGCGTCGGCCATGTCGGCGTCCTGGACGGCGGCGGCAGCTTCGGCCGCGGCCTCGGCCGCGGCGGCGTCCTCGGCCGCGCGCTCGGCCGCCGTGCGCTCACGCGCCACCCGGTTCTCCTCGACGAACGCCATGTAGCTGACGACGCCGACGCCGGCGGCCGCGTCCGCCTCGGCCTGGCTGTACGGCTGCTCGCGCAGCATCCGTACCCGCCGCTTGTGGTTCTTTCCGCGCCGGTGGACCTTGTCGGCGGCGGCGGTCTCGAAGTACTTGGCGCAGTCGACGCAGTAGTGCTGGCCGAGCCCGGGCTTGTCCTCGTCCACGGGCTGGTTGCGCAGGAGCGCGCGCGAGTCCCTGGTCGCGATGTCCTTGGACACCTGGTCGAGGTCCCTGAGGTCAGCGATCTGGCCGGGACGGCGCGGGGGGGCGGCCGAGCCGGCGCGGCTGCGCGCGCCGGCCGCGCCGGAACCCGCGGGGGGCGTCTGCGGCTCACCTGGTCCGTCTCTTGGTCTTGGAGCGTCTGATCGATCCCATCGCGGCGTGGGCGCTGCTGGGCGCGGCCGGGCATGAAAAACTTCTCCCAGTTACCCGGCTATCACCAACTTTTGCGCGCGAATTTTCACCGACCGCCGCGCAATGGCGTTTCCCCGACTTTCGCAGCTCCTGGCCGCCGCGCGGCGCCCGGCAACCCGGGCGGCGGCCGGCCGCGCGGCCGACGTGCCGCGCAGCGGCCCGCCCGGCGCCGGTGTGCTCGGCCGCGCTGCCGGCGCCGTGCGCTCTGTTTCCTCCGCCGGTCCGGCCGCCGGCGCCAGCCCGCACCGGCGCCGCGCGCCGCTCTGGGCGGCGGCGGCGGCCGGCGCCATCGGCACGGCTGTCCTGGCGGCCACGCTTGGCACGGCCGTGGCCGAGACCGCGGAGCCCGTCCGAGGTAAGTCCGTCCGAGGCGGCTCTGACCCAGTCTTTGCCTGGGGATCCAACCGGCACCGCGTGGTCGCCCCCGACAGCGACGAGCGCGTCGTCAAGGCGCCGCGGGCGCTGTCCTTCTTCGACGGCATGGCGCTGCGCGACCTCGTCCTCGGCGAGACCGTCGGCGTCGCGGTCACGGCCCGCGGCGACGTCGTCCAATGGGGCGACGGCTACGACGCGGCCGCCCGGCAGCCCGAGGTCACGCTCGCCGGCAAGAACGTGTCGCGCGCGGTGATCTCCGGCGGATGCGTGTACGCGCTGGCCGCCAAGGGCGACCGCGTGTGGGTTCTGCCGGCGGCCAAGGCGGACCCGACGCCCGCCCGCTCGTTCGCGCCCGCGCTCGGCCGCCGCGAGACAGTCACCGCGCTCGAGGCCGGCGACGCGCACCTGGTTGCGCTCACCAGCGCCGGCCGCGTGTTCACGGCGCTGACCGGGCTGGCGCCGGTGACGTCGACCGAGGGCCAGCTGGGCGTGCCCGTCCTCCTCGACGGGTCCTCGACGGCTGAGCCCAACGAGTTCTACCTCGTGCATTCCCTGGCCGCCGTCGACGCCGTGCAGGTCGCCGCCGGCGCCCACCACACGCTCGTGCGGTCCGCGGACGGCGCCGTGTGGTCGTTCGGCGAGAACTCGCACGGCCAGCTGGGCTTCGACTACACGGACGCGACCGCATTCGTGCCGGTCCCGACCGAGGTCCCGTTCGACCTCAAGTACCGGCGCCGGGTGCACGCCGCGGTGGACTACATCGCGGCCGGCGCCAACCAGAGCTTCTTCCGCGTCGCCCGCTCGGATGTGCCGGCCAAGGACCTCTGGGTGTCGGGCGACGGCCTCTTTGGCCAGCACGGCACCGGCCGCTTCGCGCACGTCCTGGGCCGGCCGTCGGTGGTCCGGGCGATCACCGACCTCTCCGAGTACTCCGAGGCCGACCGCGCGCTCGTCCCGATCCCGCTCCGGTACCTGTCGATTGGCCCGACCCACGTTGCCGCGGCCTTTGACAACGCGCCCGACCCAGACCACACGCCCGCGGGCGGCCACTCGGGCCGCATCGTCTCGGTCTGGGGCGGCAACGAGTCGTACCAGCTCGGCACCGGCAAGCGCAACAACGTGGCCGTGCCGGTGGCGCCGCTCGATCTGGCCGCCGACCGCTCGGCCAACTCGCGGCTCGTGCTGCCGACGGTGCGCACGCGAGCCGGCGTTCTCGAGTCGACCGTGGTGGCCGGGCACCTGGCCACGGCCGTCTACTGCCGGCCGACGTGAAATGTACATAGCTCTCCAAGACACACCCGCATATAGCCGCATATAGCCGCCCTGGCGCCACGCCGTCGCTGGCCCGGCAGCGCCGCCCGCCGCCGGGCGCGCTCGGCCGAGTCGCGGCGGCGACGCACCCAGCGGCCGCCGTAGCGGCAATTAGCAGCCGCCGTAGCCGCATATAGCCGCCGGGCTGGGAACGGCCGTCGCGTCAGCGGCACGAGCCGGCGGCCAGCCTGGGCGATGACACGCTCCGGCGCACGTTCCGGCGCACGTTCCGGCGCGCCACGCTGACGTGCGCCGCCGGGCCGCGACTCGGTCAGCCTGCGCGCCGCGTCAGCGTGGCGGCGGCCGGCCGCGGCCACGAGGTCAGCCGCACAGGCCGCTGTCAGATAGGGTTCGGGTGCCTGGCAAGGTAGGGTTGCGCAGACAGCATCCCCGCCGCGGCTGTGACACCTAACGGCGGGAGCACGATCGACTGCGAGAGCAGTCCTGCCGCGATCTCGGCTACGTTCGCTTGCGGCTCTTGGCACGCTGCCGGCAGCTGCAGCGCTCCAGGCGTTCCCCGGTTGCCTGCGGGCTAGCGTGAGGCCATGCCTGGAAGGCGGCCTAGTCGCGCCGCTGCAGCCACTGCGGCGCCGGTCGTATTGCTGCAGTGGCGCGGGCCCCGCCCCGCGCCGGGCTGCTGTGGCACGGGTGCGGTGCCGACCCGCGGCCCCGCGACCCGCGACCCGTGCGGCTGGCCGCGCGAATAGGGGCACCCCCTCGGCGGTGACGACCGGCGGCCGTTGCGTGGCGCAGGCCGCGGCCGCGGTAGGGGGCGCGTCCAGCGGACCGGGTCTATTTTTATCTGCGTAACCTGCAGACGTGACCCGATCACAGCGGCGCGCCCGGTTTCGGCCGTTGCGCTATCTGGCGCCACGCGCCGCAGGCGCGCGCCGGCGCAGCGTAGAGCCGGCGGCCCGGTCGGCGGCCCGGCCAGGTGGCGGCCAGGCCCGGCGGTCCAGGGCAGGTCCGCGCGAGTCCGGGTCCGTGCGGGTCCGCCAGACGCTGCCCGAACAGACTAGCGTGGACTGGGAAATGGGCAGCGGTCGGCGAATTTCCTCTACGGGCAAGGCGCGCATGCGCGTCTATCACTCATGTATATCCGTCGCGCAGCCTGCGCGGTTGCGGCAGGGGGCCGCGCGCGGCCGCGCGTTTGCGTCCCGAACATTCCCTCCGTCTGCGCCCGCTGCTAGTGCAAACGCACTGCATGCTATTAAACACAGGTCCGATAATCGCACGCGGGTCACCGTGACTCCGCGTGTCCACAGGTCCCGGACTTGCCTGATCGCTAGCAGCGCAGATTTTTCGACCACCACGCCGACCACGCTCCTTGATTATCCAGACGACACCGGCCCAGCAGCTTCTTGTCCGCTCCAAGCCCGGCATCGACACCCGCACCGGCACCGTTCTGTTGTGAGTGCGCTCGCGCTGTCTGCACGCTTCTCCGCCTGCCGCTACGTGCCTGCCGCGGTCCCCCGACCGCTGCCCCAACGCCGCCGACCGGCCGTGTCTGCTCGACCCGGAGCCGCCGTCGGCCGCTGACGCCGGCCCCGACCGACCTGCCCGCCTTCAGCCCCGCCCGCCACGATGTTCCACCGGGGGCACGACTTTGACCGCGCCGCCGGGCCCGCGTTCGAGTCGTTTTCGTATGGCGGCCACCACGAGCCGCCGCACCACCGCCCGGGCCCGCGCATCTGGTCGAGCGACGAGATACCGCCTTGCATCGATTTTCCCAGCTTCAGCAGAGAGTACCCGGACCCGGCCGTGAACGTGAGCGCCATGTCGATGCTGCTGCGCTCGTACCCGATCATGGTCTACTTTGTCATCATCCCGGTGCTCGTGCTGACCCGCAACGAGGTGCCCCGCCGCCGGCTGTCGGTGCTCACGCTCGACGTGCTCAAGCAGCTGATCGCGAGCATGCTCTCGCAGGTGCTGTTCGTGATCGTGCTGCTGACGACGCTGCCGCCGCCGGACTTCTCGGACCCCATGTTCTGCCGCATTCCCGTCGTCGTGCTCATCACCGACACCGTCGTGGGCCTGCCCGTGCTGTGGCTGTCGCACCGCCTGCTCATGCGTGTCGTGCGCCGGCTGCACGGCGGCATCTCGCGCGCCGAGGCCGCCCGCATCGGCGTCGAGAGCGGCGCCTACGGCCGGCCGATCCGCAAGATGGCCTTTGTCAAGCAGACGCTCGTGTTTGTGCTCGCGTGCACCTTCACCAAGTTCTTCACGCACGGCCTGACGTACTCGGCGCGGTCTGTCGACGCCAAGATCGTCCGGTTCGTCCTGGGCTGGACCTGGAACCTCGGCCTCGGCCCTGGCGCCGAGTTCATCGTGGCCAAGGTGCTGTACCCCTTCTTTTTCTGGTCCATCCAGAGCCTGGCCATCGACCGCATCATCCGCTACAACCCGCTGATGGGCGCCAAGGCCTTTGAGTACTACGAGGACGAGCGCGCGAGCTCGCTGTCCGAGGCCGAGGGCCTGACGTCGTCCTACTCGCCGCGGTCGACCGTGTTCCGCGACTCGTTCCAGTCGTCGCCGGCGGCGGACGCCGAGCGCGCGCCGTCGCACTCGCGCTCGTCGTCGACGTCGACGGCCGTGTCGCTGCTCACGCTCGAGGCCCGCCCGAACGCGTCCGAGTCGGCGCCGGCGTCGCCCACCGCCGCCGTGCCCATGGACATTGCGCCCGCGCCGGCCCCGGCGCCGCTCGCGGCTGCGGGGGCGTCGGTCGCGTCGGTCGCGTCGGTCGCCACGTCCGTCACGTCCGTCTCGACGCTGTCGACCGCCGGCGACGACGACACCGACGTCCGCGCGGCCTCGCCGCCGCTCACGTCGACGGTCACCCGCCACCCGCTCTTCGCGGCCAACCACATCCCGGCCACGTCGCTGCTCACGTCGCTCTCGTCCTACAACAACCTCTTCCCGGCGCGCTCGTCCCGCATCCAGATGGCCCACCTCATCTCGCCGTCGCCACTCGGCCCGAACTCGTCGCTCGCCTCGCCGCCGGGCCAGGCCTCGTCCCCGCCGTTCTACCACACGCCCGCTACGCCCGAGGTCGTCCCCGTCCTCGCGCACGCCGACCCGGCACTCATCCTCGCCGACGACAATCCAGGCGAGGAGGAGCTGCCTACCTACGCCGACAGCCAGCGCCAGGCCGCTGCTTCGCGCGAGAGTGACCGAGCGCGTCTCATGGACCTCAAGGCCAGCCAGGGCGCGCCTGCGTCGCCCGATTCGCAGTCGTAGTCGCCGCTGGTCTTGCATAAAACGTGCTCTGCACTCATCTTCTCGCGCTGCGGCGCATGGCATCTTGCCGGCGACGGCGATGGCGGCTTTTTGGTTTACGGTATATGTTTTGTTGGTTCTTTGCAGGAGTCTTTGCTGTCTTTTTGTCGTATATTCTTATGTTCCCCGCTGTTATGTGTGTTTGCGAGTGGTATATAGATCAATACAACCGCCTCAATGATGTCTGTACGGGCGCGGGCGCGCCTAGTGCCCGCCGCGCATGGCCGCAGAGCCGCAGAGCCGCACCAGCCTCCGTGCGGCGCGCGACCAGCTGTAGCGTCTGCAGCGCGCGCTGGACGGAGCCGGCGGCGGCGCGGCCCATATAGCCGCATACAGCCGCATATAGCCGCCGCCTCTGCCGCGCCAGCAGCACGCAGCCGCGCCGCGTGGCGAGCCGCACGCGGTGCGGCGCCATGTCCCAACGCAAATCTTCAGCGACAGCCCGTCCAGGCGACCGATCACATTCCACGATCGCGGCCGCCAACGCTCGCACAAGCCGGGACCGCAGGCCAGACCCGGCGCACAGGAGCCACTGCGGCGCACGGCGCGATGAGTACGACACAGTGGACGCGTGGCGACGTCTGCGGCATCGACAACTGCCAGTCGCGCTACTGGCAGATCGTCGACGGCCGGCTTTACTGCCGCAATGGACACCAGAAAGAGGTAAGAGACGCCGGCGAGCGACGGGCTATTGCTCTTTGGGTGGTGCTCTGCGGCGGCGGTGCGGTGGTGGCGCCGCGCCGGCAGCGGCGGCCGCAGCAAGCGGCAAAGCGAGCACGCTGACGGCCAGGGCGACCTCGAGATCGGCGAAGATGACGACGACTACATGCAGCGCGGCCGCTCGCACTACACGCGGTCGCAGGAGAGCGTGCAGGAGCAGGAGACGACGACGTACTACGGCGTCAAGGGCTACACGCTGTTTGTACAATGCTATCAGATCCACCTGCGCAACCAGGTGGCAGCGCTGATCCAGCACCTCAACGCGCCCGCAGAGATCGAGACGGTGGTCAAGGGCCTGTGGGAGCTGTACGTGGTGGTGTCGGGGGTGTCGGAGCAGCTGTCGCTGCATCTGGCCGAGGGCGACGGGTACAGCACAGACGAAATGGGCCCCGGAAGCGGGTCCTCGACGCCGCAGACGCCGCGGACGCCGCGGACGCCCGAGGCCGAGACCGAGGCCGAGACGGCGGGCGAGGACTACGCAGACAGCGGCGGCGAGAGCCTGTATGTGTCGTCCGCGTCGTCGGAGGAGTCCGGCGACGACGTCAAGCGGCCGGCGTCGGACGAGGACGAGGACGAGGACGACGGCGAGGGCGCCGAGGACGACCGCACCACGCTGGCCAAGCTGGCCGGGCTCTCGCTGGCCGGGCGGGCCAAGCGGCGGCGGCGCAATCTCAAGAAGGTGCGGCTGGCGGACAGCGTGGCGCTGCTGTACTTTGCGTGCCGGCTGGTGGACGTGCCGATCGCGCTGGCAGACCTGTACAGCGCGGCGCGCAACATGGTGCTGCCGTACATGCATGCCGGGCGCGGTCTGCCGGCGGCGGCGTGGCGGCACCTGGAGCAAAAGTACCGGTCCGTGTTCGAGCCGGTCAACTATCCGGCGCCGGGCGTGTTCCACGAAGCCAGCGTGCGGCTGGCCGCGGCGCTCAAGAGCCGGTTCCGGCTGCGCGTGCCGGCGCCGGCGCCGGCGTCGCTGCTGTACCGGTTCGTGCACGACCTGCTGCTGCCGCTGGAGGTCTACCAGGGCGCGCGGCGGCTGGCGGCGCTGCTGGAGCTGCCGGCGGAGGTCGCGGGCGCGTCGAACGGGTCGCGGCACCCCGAGATCCTGACGATGGCCGTCGTGGTCGTGGCCGCGAAGCTGTGCTACGGCTTTGACGGCGTCGAGCGCGCGGCCGAGGCCGCCGAGCCGGCCGGGTACGGCCCCGACTGGGCGCGCTGGCAGGCCGCGCTCGTGCGGCTGTGGGTGCGCGAGGACTGGGAGCGCAGCGACGACGTGACGGCGCGCCGCTCGCGCATGGGCGACGTGCACGAGCGCATGGGCGCCACCGACGACGTGGCCGTCTGGCCCGACGCCGACGTCGACCGCTTTCTCGAGTTCTACCGGGCCACGTGGCTCGCCGGGCCGGACGAGCCGAGCCTGCCGCCGCAGAAGATGCTCGGCCTGTTCCCGCTGCCGGCGGCGGCGCCAGCGGCCGAGCCGGGGGACGACGTGGTGGCCGAGCTGGCGGCGGTGCAGGCCACGACGGCGCCGGCCGAGGCGGCCGCGGCCGCGCTGCGCCCGGCCGAGGCGTACCCGGTCTACCGGATCAACTACAGCCACCCCGAGCTCGACCCGGACTTTGATCCGCGGCTGAGCGTGCTCGTGGTGGCGGGCAGCAAGATGTGCGGCGCGAGCGTGATGCAGCTGCGGCGGGCCGTGCGGCTCAGCGAGGCGCTGGCGCTGCGGCACGTGCGGGGGTGACGCGGCGTCACGTGCGGACGCCCTGCGGCTGACGCAAGCCGCACGCGGTGCGGCGTACAGCCGCACGCCCTGCGGCTGACTCAAGCCGCACGTCCTGCGGCGCACAGCCGCACCGCGTGCGGCGCGCACAGCCCCGGCTAGCCGTGGTCCAAGTATAGCACACGCCGCAGCGCCGCGGCTGTGCCTGACCACCGGGCCTGCCGAGCTAGCCGCGGTGGGCACCCGCCGCCGCAGCCCAGATCCTCGTGCCAGGGCACGATGTATATAGATAGTCGCTAGATACGGCCACAAGCGCACGCACCGCCGCGATCCACGCCGACTGAGACGCTCCCGCGACGTGTTTTGCGCAGGCCCGCGACCGACGACGCAGGCAGTCGTGCAGGCCGAAACGCCGAAGGTTATAAGCAGCCGTCCAGCCCGGCCCGAGAGCACCATGAAGAGCGTGTTCAAGCGCAACTTTGCCAAAGGTACGTCCGCGGCCGGCCGCGCTGACCGCAGGCAAGCAGGACCCCGAGGGGCAGGCGCACGACGCGGTCGCCCAGTTCTGCGACCGCCGCCGCCGCGCCAGCGCCGGCAGCGAGAGCGAGGTGGTCGCGCTGCCGGTGATTGTCGACACCGCGGCGGCGTCGCCGCGGGCCGCCCGCGAGGCCGTGCGGTGTGTCCGCAAGCGGCTGGACCTCAAGCACGGCGAGCCGGGCGAGGTCCAGTACCACGCGGCGATGGTGCTGCGCGTGCTGCTGTTTGCCAACTCGCCGACGATCGCCGCGGCCGTGGGCGACGACAAGAAGCTGGCACCGGTCCTGCGGACGCTGCTGACGACGCGCGACGCCGACCCGTCCGTGCGCTCGTTTGTCTACGACGTCATGCGGCTGGCCGAGTCGCGCGGCGAGCTGCGCGCGCTGCCGGAGCTGGATGGCCTGCGCGCCATGTTCCGCGACATCGCCGCGCTCGACTCGGTGGTCGTTCTGCAGAAGAGCCAGGGCCACCCGGTCGCGGCGCCGCCCGCGGACCCGGCCAAGCCGGCGAACCTGGCGGAGGAGGCCAAGCACTGCGCGGGCCTGCTCCGCCAGATCGTGCAGACGCTGCCGCCGGCCCAGCTGGGCGGCAACGAGCTCGCGCTCGAGTTCTACGAGCGCTGCACCGTCCTGCAGCGCCAGATCCAGACCATGCTCGCCCACACGACCGGCGCGGCCGCCACCACGACGCTGCTGGCGGCGAACGACGACATTCTGGACGCGCTCGACGTCCAGGGCCGCGCGCTCGACCGCGCGTCCAAGCTCGTGAGCCCGCCGCGCGAGCACTACGAGGCCGAGCTGGCACCCGAGCCGGCGCCCGGCCCTGCCGCACCGGCGGGCGAGTACACCACCGTCGACAACCCGAGTCTACGCGACGATCCGCGGTACTTCCGCGCCGAGGGGCCCACCAACCCGTTCCAGGACCCGCAAAACGCGTTCGAGTCCGAGAACGACGACCTGTGGGACGACCAGCCTGCCCAGTCGTCCTCTGGAGAGGCTTTCCGCCCGGTTTCGGTGTTCCGGTACTAGTTTGCATTTGGTGGCTGTAGCATAATCATTCATGGAATTGCGCCGCACGCCGTGCGGCTTCGCGCAGCTCCCCCTGGGGCCGTAGACTCTGCTGGAGGGCAGCCGGCGAGCCTCCGGCGGCGACTCCGTCGAGGGTAGCTGCCCTGCGGGCAGACCAGCCACTGCGCGGACGGGAGAGGTGTACTGTGTGCGGCTATATGCCGCACGGCGTGCGGCTCTGACGTTACCTCGACGAGCCTCCGGCGGCGACTCCGTCGAGGGTAGCTGCCCTGCGGGCAGGACAGCTCGGCCAATGTCACGAGCCTCCGGCGGCGACTCCGTCGGGGTAGCTGCCCTGCGGGCAGATCGGCCGCTGGCCGGACGTTGCAGGCATACTGAGGTTCGTGCGGCTATATGCCCACTCACAGCCGAGCCGATCTGCCCGCAGGGCAACTACCCTCGACGGAGTCGCCGCCGGAGGCTCGTGGCAGTGGCCGAGCTGTCCACGCCGAGGTTCGTGCGGCTATATGCCGCACGGCGTGCGGCTCTGCCGTCACCTCGACGAGCCTCCGGCGGCGACTCCGTCGAGGGTAGCTGCCCTGCGGGCAGATCGGCCACGGGACGCGACTGATGTACTGAGGTCCGTGCGGCTATATGCCGCACGTCGTGCGGCGCGGCCTAACCCTCGACGACTCCGCGAAAATTTAGCCAACCAGCTCCGCCGCGTTATAAGCAGAATCCGACCGCAGCAGCGCCCGGCATCCTCAGCGCACTGTCCGACATGCTGCTTACACGGCCCAGTCTGCCCACCGGCCTTTGGACGGCCGGCCGCGTGTGTGCGCGCCGGTGGAACTCGGCCCCGGCGGTTTCGGCCGAGCTGCGGACGATCGTCCGGCCGGCGTCGGCCACGGTTCTCACCGACATCGTCGCTCAGACGCCGGCGAGCGGCGGCGTGGTCGTGCTGGCTACACCGCAGTACGCCAACGAGCTGTACGCAGCGGTGGCCGCGGCCGGCGGCCGCGGCGGCGTCTTTGGCGCCGTCGTCGACACGATCCCGACCGGCGGCGTCCGCGACGGCGTGTCGTACCTGCGTACGTCGGCGCCAATCACGCTCAACGAGAAGAAGAGCATGCTCCTGCGGGCGCCGCCGGCCACGCACTCGCACGCCGACAAGCAGGGCCGGTACGTGACGTCCGGCGGCCAGCAGTGGGAGCTCTCAAAGGCGTTTCTGTCGCTGCACTTTGGCGACACCGGCAAGGTGACGCTGCAGGCGGCCAACACGCTCTTCCAGACGGGGGTGGAGTCGGTGCTGGTGGGTCCCGGCCCGGCCGGCGACGATCTCTACGCGCATCTGGCGCTGGACGTGCCGGTGACCGTGGCGCTGGACACGGCCGCCGACAGCGCGGCCGCGTTCCTGGAGCCGCTCACGACCGGCGAGAGCCTGCGGGTGACGAGCAGCAAGGCCAACATGCTGCGCACGATCAACGGCAAGCCGGCGTCGTCGTTTTTGGAGGCGTCGCTGGCCGCATCGCTGTTCCTGGAGGCGCCGCCGATGAAAACCGCGCTGTCGTCGACGCCCGCCAAGGCCGCGGCCAAGAAGGACGAGCTCAAGGCGCGGTCGGTGTACGCGGTGCTCGACGGCGGCCGGCGCGTGCGCGTGATCGCCGGCGGCGGCGGGTGGGGCGCTCGCGCAGGCATGCTCGTGCTGGACCCCGAGCTCAAGAGCATCCCCGCCAACTCGTCGATCGCGTTCATGATCTCGTCGGACGCCAAGGCCGCCCCGCTCGCCCACACCGACGCCCCGCGGGTCGTCTTTGAGTGCGTCGAGCCCGAGCAGACGCTCGCGGCGGCCGACGGCGCCGAGGCCGTCGTCGACGGCGTCTTTGGCGCCGGCACCGAGAACCACATGCTCGTGAACGGGCGCAAGCTGGACGTCTACGGCGAGCGCTGCGTGGGCGCGGTGGCCGCGTAGCCGCACACTCTGTACATATCATAGACCCCCACCAAGCGGAACAAAACTCGAATTGCGGAAAAAATACAGCGGCGCAGGGCGCGGCGGCGCAAGTCATGGAACAGTCGTAAAATTCTATAAGTCACATCCCCGGCGGCTCGGGAGGCCAGGCGGCCGCGGCCGGCTGGCATGCAGTCCTGTACAGTGCGGCCCGGCCACCAGTGCCTAGACCATGTGCTTCGGCAGGTGCTCGGGGTCGTCGTAGGGCCGGTTCCAGACGTCGGCCGGGTCGGTCGGGCTCTTGATGCCGCCGTTCTTGAGCGTGTTCAGGTAGGTGTCGTCGTTGCGCGAGCGCGTGTACGAGTCCTCGGACTCGTCGTCCTCGTCGTCGATCTGGTCGTACGAGCGGCGGGCGTCCATGCCGTCCGAGTGGTGCGAGCCGATGCTGCCGCGCGCGTCGTCGAGGCGGGTCAGGCCCAGGCCCTGCTCCTCGTACTCGCGGATGAGCCGCGCCTCCTGGCGCAGCGACGAGCTGCGCCGGTGCAGGGCCATCGAGTTGCGCGCCGACTGGAACGACCGGCGCGCCTGGAACGACGCGATGCCGTTCTCCATGGGGATGCCGTCCATCGTGCGGTTGTGCGGCCGCGGCCCGCCCGCCGTCGCGTTCGACCGCGAGATGTTGAGCAGGTACACGCCCGAGAAGATGATCAGGAAGCCCGAGATCAGCGAGAGCGTGTTGACCGCGTTGGTCGTGTTGAAGCCGCGGAAGAGGATGAACGAGGCCACGAGCGTGCACGTCGTGAACGTCACGTAGTAGATCGGGTTCACGATCGACGTGTCGAACTGGTCGAGCGCCTTGTTGAAGTAGTTCATCTGCGTGAGGATGCACACGATGACCACGATCGCAAACACGTACGTGGACGGGTGCGTGAACTGGTTCGACCCCGACAGCGTCAGCTTGACGGCGATGCCGAAGCCCTTGATCGACATCACCGAGACCGAGCCCACGGTCGAGCAGATCGAGATGTACACCAGCGGCGTCTTGCGCCCGTACCGCGGCGCCACCTGGTAGATCATGATGCCCGCGAAGATCGCGACGAAGGCGCAGTAGAACAGGAACCCCGGCTGGATCGCGTAGTGCAGGATCTCGTCCACGGTCTGGATGTCCTTGTCCGGCGGCGCGTGCAGCACAATGATGACCGAGCCGATCAGGCAGATCGCGCAGCCCATGCGGCCGAGCACGCCCAGCTCCTCCTTGAGGAAGATCGCGGCCAGAACGGCGCTGCCGTCAGCGCGCCCGCGCGGCCTCTTACCCTATCAGCACCGACAGCGCGCCCAGCGGCGTCACCAGAATCGCCGGCGCGAACGTGTACGCCGCAAAGTTGGCGACCTCGCCGATGACCACTGCCGTCAGCTCGCCCGCGCCTGCTACGCACTCGTGACCATGCCCGCCCACCAAATCGGGTTCTTGAGGTACGCGTACCCCGCCTCGTCGCCGTGCTTGTCCGACGTGTCCATCAGGCCCTGGCGTCAGCGCGGCCCAGCGGCCCCCGTACCTTCTTGGTGATGATGAAGCTCGTTCCTGCCGTCAGCGCCGCCGCGCCGTCACCTACCGATGGCCAGGCTGGAGCTGATGGCCAGCCCCAGGCCGATGTACTTGTCCTCCAGCATCGGCGCCATGTCGTGCGCGCGTCTTTGTGGCCGGTGATGGCCCGCGGTGCGCTGGACGGTCCTTGGTCTGCGGTCAGCGTGCTGCCCGGCCGTTGGCCGGATCTTGGCCGCGACCCCTGCGGTGGCCGGCGGCTTGGGCGACCGTCGTACCTGTCGTGCGCCGCGCTCCGGAGGCTGACGTCGCTCGGGTGCGCAATCGGGGGTCAGACGGTGTCTGACAGAGAGTGATGGCGGTGTCGGGCTCGCAGTCGATCAGCCAGAGCCTGGGTTGAATCGAGTGACCGGCGATGTGAGAGAGCAAAGAGAAGCCGCACCGCCACAGGCGCAACCACCAGCCTAAAAACAGCGAGTGGTCACGTAAATGGTAATTAAGGACGTGGCAACGATGTGGAGGCTGCAGCCGACTTTGCCCGAATAGGCAACTGCTGTTCCAAAACTTGCTGGCGGTCGTGAACGACGACAAGATTTAGCGGTGTGCGCCACACCGAATAGAGGCTGCTGCACGTATGCTGAGTCAGACGCCCGCGCCCGGCTTTGTCAGGCGAAGCGCGCCCTGTGTCAGCGTGTGGTGCAGGGGACGGAAGCGGCGTAGCGCACGCTAGCGCGCCTGTGCGGCCTGCGCCACACGAGCTGGCTGCGCGCGTTCACGCGGCGCCGCGCTGTGGCGCGCCCGCCGGGCGGAGGCGGCCACGCGACCTGAGGGGGGCGGGGCCAGACGCGGCCGCGATGCCGGGAAGGCGGATAGTGGTCGTGCCAGGGGCAGGGGGTGCCGTTGGGCGCGGCTACTGCGCGGCACGACGCGGGCGATCGGGGCGTTCGCCGTTGCGGCGGCAGCGGCGGCAGGCGCCGACAAGCGCGGGCGGCGAGGCGCCGGCGGAGTCGGCCGAGACGCACAGCTGCAGCTGAGCCGCACGGCGTGCGGCTGCACATGAGCCGCACCATGTGCGGCTCACGCCGCCAGGCCGCCGCGCCGCGGCCACCCGTCGCCCACCACGCGGCCGCCCGCAGGGCGCACCCCCGACGGAGTCGCCGCCGGAGGCTGTCTGTGCCCCCCACGGCCGCACGCTCTGCGGCGCGCAACGTCGCGCCCGCGTCCCGAGCCGCACTTGGTGCGGCGCAGCACATCGTACAACACGCTTCTATTAACTAAACAATGGTGAACGCATCGACCGAAACGTGCGTGCCCGTGTTGAACGGCACGTCCTCGCCCGACTCGGCCATGGTGACCGCGCGCACGCTCACCGGCGCAAACGGCTTGACCTTTTGGTAGACGACGCCCATCGGGAAGAAGGCGTTCTCGTCGTCGCCCTCGGCAGAGAAGTCAAAGCTGCCCGAGGCATTGCCCAGGTCGTGCGAGAGCTCGCCCAGATGCCACTCCAGCCGGCCGTCCTCGAACTCGTACGTGGCGTCGTCGGAGTTGACCGTGGCCTCGCCCGGCAGCGGGATGCCGACAATGACGTCCTTCAGGTGGTCGTCCTCGCCCAGCAGCTCGTACTCGATGGTGATGTCGAACTGGCCGTCGTTCTGCGACAGCCAGCAGTTGAAGCTCAGCGGCAGCAGCGAGTTGTCGTCGGCGCGCGTGGCCAGGCGCCAGCGCAGGACGCCGACAGGGTTGTTGTTGGCCGGGAAGCCGCGCGCGGCGTCCTTGAGGCCGATGACCTTGCTCGACGAGAACAGGGCCTTGTCGACGTTGGGGTGCGTTTTGTAGGGGGCCAGGTTGGCCGCGTCCAGGTCGACCGCCAGCCGGATCTTGGCCAGCGCCGGGTCGGCAATCTGCAGCTGCAGGTCGCCCTTGACCTCCAGGCCCTGGACCGAGCCGTCGCGGCCGATCGAGCCCGAGGCGGACTCGACAATGCTGACGAGCACGCCGTCGTTCTCGCGCACGGGCTTGGTGTGCGACGCCTGCGACGGCGTCGCGCTCGCCTCGCGCTCCTCCGGCGCCGGCGACGCGGCCACCAGCGGCGCGTCCTCGGTGATGCCGATCTCGTTGCGCACGGTCTCGTACATGTCCGTCGCCTTGGACTTCTTGCCCAGCTGCAGGCCCTTGCCGCGCACCGGCGCCTTGGCCGTCTTCGGCGCCGCCACCGGCTTGTACGCCTCGTTCGTCGCCGGCGCCCGCGTCACCGGCGCGTACTCGCTCGACGACGACGGGAACTTGCGCAGCGAGCTCGGCACGCCGCGCTTGGACATCTCGCGCCGCTGCACCTCGAACTGCTTCGCCCGCCGCTTGCGCTCCTCGTTCGCCTCGGCCTCCTTGTTCCGCTCGATAATCTCCTGGATCTTCTCCTCATGGGACTCCATCTCCAAAAATGTCTTGATCTGCGGCAGCGTCAGGTTCTCCTTGTAGCCCTGCGCCACGATCTCGTCGAACGCGCCCAGCAGCTCGAACGAGTTGTTCAGGATCTCGCGCTCGTCTATCGACTTGCACAGCGTCGTCACCACCTGCGCAAACAGATGCAGCGTCGAGATGTCCTGCAGGATGTTCGACTGCCGATTCGTGATCAGCACCATGTACAGCTCCTCCAGCGGCTGGTAGACGTAGCGCACGTTCTCGTCCTCCACCGTCGTGTGCTGCGTGCCCGACTGTGTCAGCGTCGGGAACGCCGCCAGGAGCGCCTCGATTCTGGCCTTGGGCATGTCGACGAACTGCCGCGACAGCACGGCCTTGCCGCCGCGCGTGCACACCGAAGCCGCGAGAACAACCTGCCGCGTTAGCCGTGCCCGTGCCGGCGCCCATCCGCCGGCGCCTGCCGCCGCGCGCCGCCCATTCCGCCCGCAATCTCTGCGCCGCCGCCCGCCGGCCACTATCCCTGGGCTCCACTGCCGCCCAATCCGCCGCGCCGCGCAACCATCCGCTTACCATGTCGAACTATTCAGACTGAATCCCTCGCGAAGAAGAATTGCTCCAATTGGATAAGTCGGTCGATGATATCCAGCGTCTATCAGTGCGAAATATTCCAGACGGTGTCTGTTTATGAGGGTGGTGCTGCCAGAAAGCCACCCTAGCGTTCACGACGCGGTCACCGCCGTCACAGGTGCGGCGCGGCGCGGCGCTTGTGGCACGACCGTGACGATTCTGCACATCTGTGCCCCAACCCCGCAATCCGCGCGGCGCACACCGCATCGCCGCTGCCACTGGCATCGGGCGGCAGTCCCTGGCCCTGTCTGGACGAGACTGATCGCAACGCCCGCAGCAGGAACCCGGGTACTGCGCCACGACAACACCATCTATCGCCATCCACGGCCGCAGAAACGGCCCCGGCGGTACACGGCGCCAGCACAGCAGCCGGCAGCGGCACAGACGCGAAGCAGGCGCTCAGAGGCGTTTTCTACGCGTAGCCCTTGCCAGCACCGGCCGCCAAAACCGGCCCCACAACGCAGCCCACGACCGGCGCGCACCCGGACTTGCTCCAAGCACGCCGGGAGATTACTAACACGTAGAGCGCAGCGCGCGACGAACCAAGCAGAGAGCGGGCAAACGAGGAAAGAGCAGACGCGAAGATGGCAGAGGTTCTGACCGCGCCGGGCGCCGAGCTGGTCGAGCACCTGGACGTGGAGGACTACAACATGGACGAGCAGTCCGACGTCGACATGGCGGCGACAGGTGACGAGGCCGACGGCGACGATCACGACGACGATATGTTGATCGACGAAGACAGATATGTCCATCAGGACACACCGATGGACGAGGCCCCGCAGTACGAAGACACTGAGCTGGACGAGCCGGGCGAGCCGGTCGTGTACGACCTGGTGGACATGACTACGGAGGCTGTGGAGTACCAATATCAGCCCGAGTACGAGGCCGAGGACCCAGTGGATGAGGAGGTGCAGGATGCGGACACACACGCAGACGAGCGCGCGGACGAGCACGATTTGGACGTCGTTGGCCACGCCAGTTACGAGGCAGAGGGCGCGGGCGAGGCCGAGACCGAGGTTGAGGCCCAGGTCGAGCAGCAGCTACCAGAGATTGTCGTCTACGACGTCGACGACGGGTCAGAGACCGCCGATCTGGAGGGCGAGCAGGAAGGCGAGACCGCTGGCGAACCTGCTGGCGAGACCACTGGTGAGACTGCGGGCGAACCTGCTGGCGAGCCAGCCGACGAGACTGTTGGCGGGCCCGCTGGTGACCCGAATGACGCGCCCGCTGTAGCTGAGATCGTTGACGTGTCTGAGGCCGCTGAGGCTGCTGAGGCTGAGGACGAGGCTGAGGGCGAGGCTGAGATTGAGGCTGCGGAGGCTGAAGCAGACACGGCCCAGGCTGTGGAGGCTGAGCCTGAGGCTGTGGAGGCTGAGGCGGAGGATGCCGAAACCGAGGCTGAGGTTGAGGCTGAGGACGAGGCTGAAGCGGAGCCTGCCGAAGCCGAGGCCGAGGCTGCTGGAGTCGACGTCGAGGCCGAGGCAGACGCCGTCGAGGCCCAAGTCGAGGCAGACATCGTCGCCGAGACGGATCCCGCCGACGCCGAAGCGGCTGCCGAGATCGAAGCGGCTGCCGAGACCGTCGATGACATCGAGGCGGCCGTCGAGCCCGCCGAGTCGGACGAGGGCGAGTCGGACGAATCCGAGGATGCCGACGACGTCGACGACGCTGACGACGCTGATGACGTCGACGACGCCAACGATGCCGCCGAGAGCCACACCGCAGACATTACCGCCGACATCCTCCACTACACCGAGCCCTCTGAGCCGCTCGACACTACCGACGCCGCCAACGCCGCCAACTCCAGCCTGCCAGACCCCCAGGAAGACTCGATTGACGTCCAAGACTCGCTCGACGCCGGCATCAGCCAGATGATCAGCGAGGCCGCCGGCCAGGCTGATCTCGTCCCCAGAGCCGACATCGCCACAGACTATCCCAACAGCATTCTCGTGCTCGACTACGAGCTCAGAGGCTCGACGTCCGAGTACCTGCTGCACCCCATCGGCATGTTCACTCAGGAGGAGGCCGAGGCCAACGACCTGCCTACCACAACGCTCCTGTCCCGCGCGGCCGTGCTCAACGCGCCCCTCAACGACTTCTTTGCCGAGCTCCGCCAGCTGCTGCACGAGACCATCACGGACGACGACGAGCTGGCGCTCAGCGTGCCCACACTGGCGCTGACCGCGCGCGAGGGTCTCGCCTACGCCAGCCGCCGGTCCATGTACGACATTGTCGACTGCTACATGCGGCTGTGCATGAACGAGTCGACCAACAACGGCGAGCCCGTCAGCGAGTTCTACCCGCCGCTGACGGTGTACCTCGAGTGCCGCTCGCGGTTCGAGAACCGCCTCGACCGGCTGCACGAGCTCGTCGCCAACGGCCAGGGCCTCCAGGACGTCCTGGACGAGCAGTTCTCGGCCGCGGCTGACGCCCCCGACAGCAGCTTCACCGAGATGGACGCGTCGGCTGCGGCCGGCGCCGACTCGCCCGCGTCCAGCGTCGCCGTGTCGGACGCCAGCGCCGACGCCAGCGCCGACCTGTCCGACTCGGACGACTCGGACTCGGACGCCGGCGTCTCGGCCGACCTCACCGAGCTCTCGGCCGACCGGTCTGTGGACGACGCCGCGCCGGCCGCCGAGCCCGCCAGTCCCGAGAACGCGGCCAAACGCACGCTAGACGCGCCTGCCGACCTGGCCGCCGCCGAACCCGACCCCAAGCGCATCAAGGCCATCTAACCCTTCCGTCCGATCCGACCCGTCCCCGACTCTCACGCATACAGGTGGTATTTTTTTAATTGCTTCGCTCCCGCGCCATGCGCCGACGACTGCCTGCAGTCGTCCTGTAGTTTTACATGTACAATAAATTGCTGCACGTACTTGGTGCGCCACGCACAGCCACGCGGTGAGCCTGCGGCGCCGACTCTGCCGGCCCTGCGGGACCTGCGCCACGCACAGCCACGCCGCAAGGTCGCGGTGGCGGCGTCGTCGAGGGCAGACCCTGCCGGCGGCTATGCGCCACACAAGCCACCCATAATATGCCCGCAGCACGGCTTCCCTCGACGGAGTTGCCGCCGGAGCCTCGCCAGCAATGACTCTGGCACGACTTCGTGATGCCCAGCCACGCCTCTGGCACGATGCGCGACGCCCAGCCACGCCGCCAGCCTCAGTGGCGGCGCCGTCAAGAGCGGACCCTGTCGGCGGCTATGCGCCACACAAGCCACCCCTGATCTGCCCGCAGCGCAGCTGCCCTCAACGCCGTCGCCGCCGTGCGCCCGCCCGCCAATTCTCCTGGCGTGCGCCGCTCGTAGGGCCCTCCCAGAGCTGCCCCAAGGCTCACCGGCCACGTGGCAGCCATATAGCCGCGTGGCTGTGTGGCGCATAGCCGCCAGGCACCGCTGCAGCACCGCCAGCGCGCCCAGCACGCCCTGAGCGCGTCCACTGCCGGCACCGGCGCCAGCCAGGCACCATCGTCCGCCGTCGCAGCCGCGCGAGCAGCTGCCGTGCGTCCGCCGGGCAGCGGCGACGCGCCCTCCGTCGCGTCGTCGAAAATTTTAGGCGTCCACAACACTAAAAAACTCAACGAGAATTCTTTCGATCAACGACGAGGCCATCATCCATCGACGCCATCGCACAGCAGTCGGCGCAGCGAGAGTGCAGTGATCGCAGGGACGCAGAGGATCATGGCTACCGGCGCGACTTCGACGCTGTTCACGGGGTTCGGCAGCGCTAATGGCGGCATCAAGCCGGCAGGCACCAGCAGCGGGCTGGGCAGCGCCCCGACGCCGAGCACGGCGGGCGCGGCGGCGCCCGCCGCAGGCGGCACGAAGCCCGCATCGGCGCAGTTGATACCAGCGGCGTCGCTCCTGGACCAGCTGCTGGAAAACACAAAGAGCCTGCCGCAGAACGTGAGCGGGCTGGGGTCCATCCTGCTGGGCATCAACGAGCTGTCGGAGCGGGCCAAGATCCTGCGCGAGAAGACAAGCGTGGGCGCGGCAGACGGGGACACCAAGGCGTAAGTGGGCGCGGGCGGCGCGCGGCGCGGGCGGGGAGCTGACGGATCAGACACTATCTGTTTGCCGGCAGCGGCATCAACGCGGAGGACATTGCGCAGGAGCTCGACACGGTCGACCTGCACGCGACGCTCGAGTCGGGCGGCTACATCGGCGACACAGACCTCGAGGTAGGTGGGCGCGCGGGCGCGCTGACGGCAGGGCTATCTGCGGTACAAGCGCGAGGAGAACATCATCGCGTCGATCGAGAACGGAGTGTCGCAGTCGGTGGCCAAGTTCGACTCGTTTGTGGCGCAGAACGTCAAGCTCGACTGGAACTACGAGAAGCTGCTGATCTGCGAGCACTTTGGGCTGATCCCGCGCGGATCGACAACCAAGCTGAGCGGCGAGCTGGGCATCGCCAAGACCACGGGCGCCGCAGCGGCCGCGGCCAAGGCCGTCGCGCCGCCGGCCGCGCGCGCGGCGTCGGCGTGGGCCAAGCCGTCGCTCGGCCGGTCGGTGCTGGGCCCGGTCTCGGGCGCGCTCGCGTTCACCGACGTGGAGACCGCGGCCGAGGCCGCGGACGCAGCCGGGCAGGCGGCCGCCGCGCAGCAGCAGGGCCTGCTCGTGCAGAGCCGGCAGATGCGCTACGCGACCGTCGTCGGCATGCTCAACGCGTTCCGGCTGGAGAAGGCGCGGACGGGCAGCGTCGGCGGCAGCGAGTTTGCGCTGATCGACAGCTTCGCCGAGGTCACGCGCAGCATGGGCCAGGACTCGCGCACGCTGCAGCTCAACGACGCGTGGCGCGCGCTGACGTACGTGATCCCGCGGTCGTCGGTCGAGCGGCAGTTCGCGCTGCCGTACTGCGACCGGCCCGACGACTCGCCCGAGGGCGTGCACATGCGCAAGCGCATCATCCGCGGCTCGCGGCAGTTCCTCGAGGCGTCGTTCTTCCAGGTGGTCGAGCACGAGATCTCCAAGTACCCTCAGAAGGCGCAGCTCGGCGGCATCCCGTCCGTGCAGAACAAGATCCGCGCGTACCTGAACCTCAAGTACAACAAGAACGGGCAGTGGTGCAAGCACAACCTCGAGATCGTCAACGACGCGCCGGTGTGGGCGATGCTGTACTACCTCTTCCGGTCCGGCCACGTCCGCGACGCGGTCGACTACCTCGGCCAGAACGAGGGCTCGTTCCAGAAGGTCGAGCGGTCGTTCCCGACGTACCTGCGCGCGTACGCCAAGTCGTACTCGGACGACGACGGCACGTACGCGGGCCTGTCGCGCGACCTGGCCGAGCGGCTGCTGGCCGAGTTCAACCACCACATCCGGCTGTTCGACCCCAAGACCGACGACCCCTACAAGTTCGCGCTGTACAAGCTGATCGGGCGGTGCGAGCTCAGCCGCAAGAACATGCCCGAGGTCATCACGCAGATCGAGGACTGGATGTGGGCCCAGCTGGTGCTCGTGCACGAGGGCGCGCCGTCGAACGACGTGTTTGGCTCGAGCGGCGCCAGCGACAAGTACACGCTGCTGGACCTCCAGCGCATGCTCGTCAACTTCGGCGCGCGGCACTTCAACCCGCGGGGCAACAACCCGGTGTCGTACTTCCTGATGCTGCTGCTCAGCGGGCAGTACGAGCGCGCGGTGCACTACCTCTACAAGTTCTACCCGGTGGACGCGGTGCACTACGCGATCGCGCTGGTGTACTACGGCTGCCTGCGCGTGAGCAGCGTCGACCTGGACGCGGTCGCGGCCGAGATCGACCTGCTGACCGTGGACGACTGGAACCGCCGGCCGGAGATCAACTTCGCGCGGCTGGTCGGCTACTACACGCGCGGCTTCCGCCGGACGGACCCGGAGGTCGCGGTCGACTACCTGGTGCTGATCTGCCTGAACGGCGACCTGGGCGCGGCCGACGGCAAGAAGCCGACCAAGGGCCAGTGCCAGCTCAAGCTGTGCCACGAGGCGCTGCGCGAGCTCGTGCTGGAGACGCGCGAGTTCGCGGTCCTGCTTGGCGACGTCGGCAGCGACGGCTCGCGCGCGCCCGGCGTGATCGAGAGCAAGATGGAGCTCATCCTGCTCGAGAACGAGCACGAGTACCTGCACACGATCACGCAGCAGGCGGCCGTCCAGGCGGACGAGGACGGCCGCACGGCCGACGCCGTGCTGCTGTACCACCTCGCCGAGAAGTACGACGTCGTGATCGCGATCATCAACAAGACGCTGGGCGAGTCGCTCGCCGTGCTCGACCTGAACGCGGACGAGTACGCGGACGACTTTGCGGCGGGCGCCAAGGGCGTCAGCTTCTCGCTGGCGGCCGCCGAGGACCCTGTCCGGCTGGCGACCAACACCATGCGCGTCTACACCAACAACCCCGAGATCCTCCAGTCGATCTCGGCCGAGAACCGCGAGGTGTGCACGATGCTGCTGCAGATCGTCGAGGCCCGCCGCGCGTTCGAGGCCGCGCGGTACGAGGACTGCCTGGCCGAGATCGCCAAGGTCAACGTCGTGCCGCTCGAGGCCGGCAACGACACCGGCAGCATCCGGCGCCGGGCGCAGCAGTTCGGCACCCTCAACGAGAGCGTCGCGCGCAACGTGCCGGCGCTGCTGGTCATGGCCATGGAGTGCTGCGTGCGCGTTACGCGCGAGATCAGCAAGAGCGCCTTCGGGGACGCGTCCCGCACACAGGTACGTACGGCCCGATCTGGCCGCAGCCGAGCGCCGGCGCGATCGGGCGCCGCCGGGGCCCTGGCCGCGGCCGCAGAGGACCCTGAGCTCGGGCGCCGTCCGAAGACGGCGCTAGGGTTAATAACTCCTCCACCGATCGGCAGGGGCGCTGGTGGCGCGGGCCGCCACGGTCGCAGCGGCCGCGGCCGCCAGACGGGCTGGCGAAATAATAATCGAACGGCGCTAACGAGATCAGAAGGTGGGCGAGCTGCGGGCTGCCGCGAAGAACTGCATGATCTACGCCGGAATGATCCAGTACCGGATGCCCCGCGAGTAAGTTTGACGGAAATGTCGCGGCGAGCGACACCGAGATCGAACGCGCTAACGGCCAGGGTCTACGGACGCTTGACCCGGATGGAGACTGGGCTGTGAGGCGACGGATGGCGGGTCCGCGCGCCGGACCCGCGGGACCGCGGGTCCGGACCCAGCGGACGCGGGGGGCGGCCGGCCGCGCCGCGCGGCCTGCGGCGCGGCGCGGCCGCGGGTCGCGGCCGCCGGCGGCGGCCCGCGCCCCCGGGTACGGGCGGCGGCCAGGGCCCGGACCCTGGGGCCGGGCGCCCAGCCCGGCCGTGTTGTACAGCCACTTGCGTTAGTAAAATACACTCTCTCGCGCCACAGGGTGCCTGGCGGCCCGATGCGGTAGCTTGTCGCGCCAGCGTATGCGCCGCACGCCGCCACCGCACCGCCGCGACGCGCGCGGCGGTCCCCGCACCGCCACGGGGTGTGACGCCGGACGTCAGCGGCGATCGGGCGCGCCGCCGTGACGGCGGCGGGGCACGCCCGCGGCCCCGCGGCCCCGCTGTCGCCACCAGGGGGCTACGCGACGCTACGCGAGCCAGTGACGGCACGCGGCCGGCGCGGCGGCCATGAGTCGTACGCAGCGGTGCGCTGCTGACACAGCGTCAGTGCGCTTGATAGGTGCTCGGTCGCGCTTGATAGCCGTTCGCTTGGGTCCGGTAGCCCGCACCGCGTCTCATTGGCCGGCCCCCAGATTGTTTGGTAGCCTGCGTGGTAACTGTCTCACATCCGCGCTTGATAGATCACCGCCGGCGGCCGGCCGGCTTCCTGGCGGCCCTTTCGAGCGGCGCCGGGCAGCTTCCCAGCGGCCTCCCGGCGGCGTCCCCGCGCTCCCCAGCGGCTCCGGCGGCCGGCGGCCGCCGCGGCCGCGCGGCCGGGCGGCCGTCCGCGGCGGCGCGGCCGCGCGCCGGCCAAGCGGCTCAGGCTAGCAGGCGACGGTCACGCGCCTTCGAAACGTTCCACCGGGCTTCCGCGCCGATGACTAAGGGCTGACGGTTGCGCCACTGCAGCGGCCGCACGTGGTCCCATAATTATGACGTCACTATGTGTTCACGCATCATGCGGCAAAATTTTCTAATTGTGACTCGGATCTGTGATCGGGCGTGATCGGTGGCGTTGCCTGCGCTTGCGACTTCAAAGCGAGCGACGGCGCCGCTCTGCACACGACGGCAGCACTCATCCCCAGACCAGCGACTATATCAGACATCGGGCCAGCACTCGCCGTGGAAGCTATTGAGCTAGTGGCCAGCCGCTGTCCGACCGCGCACACCATCGCGACGTGCGCTCCGACCCACCGCCAACCCTGTCCGCGACCCGCAGCCGACGAGCCGCCGTCCGACCGACCGCGGCCGCTGTCTCGCCGCCGTCTCGCGACCGCCGTCGCCGCCACCGCGAGCCCCCTCGCCGAGGACCGACCGGCCGTGCCGCCGATGTCGTCAATTGAGCAGCGCGCCCTGCGGCGGGCGCCGCTGCCGCACTCGCTCAACCTCGGCCGCAGCCATCCAGGCGCCTTTTTCTGCGCGCCCGGGCCCGCCGAGAGCGACCACGCCGCCCGCGAGGGCGGCGCGATCGAGGACCAGGCCGGCGGGCCGCATTTGCATTCGCACCGGTTCCCGGACACGTTTTCGCGACCACGCTGCCCGGACGGCTGGGCCGACCGCGCAAGCGGGCCGGCCGATCTGCTGTCGCCGGCGCCCGCGCCGGCGGCGCCGGCGCTGGACTCGTTCTTCGACTTCCAGCCGACGCGGGCGGACAAGGTGTCGCTCGCGTGCCCGCTGGAGGGCTTTGCGGGGCCGCTGGCCGGCGGCGCCGCGGGCCCGGGCGAGGGCCCGGGCGGGTGGCCACGCTGCCGCGTCGACGTGCACGCGCCGGCGGCCGCGCCGCGGGCCCGCATGGCGCAGCCGCCCGGTTCGGCATCGTCGCACTCGTCCGTGTCGTCGGCGTCGTCGGCGTCGTCGCTCTCGTCCTTCCCCAACTCGTCGCCGTCGTTCTCCGCGCCGTCCATGTCGTCGTCGACCTCGTCTGTCTCGTCGCCGCTGGCGCCGCCGGCGGCCATGTCGCTGGCGGTGCCGTCGGGGCCCGTCTCGGGCGGCCTGGCGTCGCCGCTGACGCCCACGACGGTGTCGCCGCTGTCGTTTGCGCCGCCGGTGTCGCCGCTGACACACATGCCGCCCGGCGTGACGCCGGCGGACCTGGCGGCCGTCCACGCGATCCAGCCGCGCGAGCTGGCGGCCGAGCTGCGCGGCCCGGACGCCGGCTCGGTGCTGGTGCTCGACGTGCGGCCGTTTGTGCAGTTCCGCGCGCGCCAGATCGCGGGCGCGACCAACCTGTGCGTGCCGTCGACGCTGCTCAAGCGCCCCGCGTTCACGATCGCCAAGATCCTCAACTCGCTGGCCGCGGACGCGCACGCGAGCCTCGCCGACTGGCAGCGCGCGCGCAAGGTCGTGGTGTACGACAACGACGCCACCACGCTCGCGCCGTCGTCGGCCATCTTCCAGACGGCCAAGAAGTTCGTGCACGACGAGGGCTTCGCGGGCGAGATCTGCTACCTCAAGGGCGGGCTGTGCCAGTTCGCCGCGCAGTGCGGCGACCTCACGACGTGCCCGGCCGAGGCGCCGGCCTGCGACGCGCCCCGGCCGGCCCGCGACGCGTCGGTGCCGATCATGGCCGGGCTGCACATGCCGTCGCTCGCGTCGGCCTCGCCCGTCGAGCCGTTCTTCGCCGACATCCGCCAGAACGTCGACCTGGCCGACGGCGGCGTCGGCGAGCCGATCCCGATCTGCCTGCCGCCGAACCTGCTGGCGAGCCTGCCGCAGCAGTGGATCGCCGAGCTGCCGCGGTGGATGTCGGACCTGCTGGGGTCGGCCGAGGCGCCGGCCAAGGTCGCCGGCCGGTTCCTCCAGCTCGAGCTCGAGGAGAAGCGCCGGCTGCAGGACACGTACCTGAGCATGATGCACAAGCCGTGCAGCCTGGCGGCCAACCGGCTGTTCACCTTCGCGAGCGCGCTCGAGCGCGTCACCAAGAACCGCTACAAGAGCATCTACCCGTTCGACCACACGCGCGTCAAGCTGCGCACGGAGCGCGCGGACGCGCAGTCGGACTACATCAACGCCAGCCACCTCCGGGCCGAGGGCAGCCGCACGCGCTACATCGCCACGCAGGGCCCCCTGCCCGAGACCTTCTCGGACTTCTGGTCGGTCGTGTGGGACCAGCGCGTGCGCGTGATCCTCATGCTCACGCCCATCCAGGAGGGCGGCCAGGTCAAGTGCGACCTCTACTGGGCCGACCGCACCTACGGCCAGTTCGTCGTCGCCAAGCTGTCCGAGGAGGTGCTCGAGCTGTCGCCCGAGACGCGCACCACCGTGTGCGTGCGCCAGTTCGCGCTCACCCACACCGCCGAGCCGTTCTCGCCCATGCGCCAGGTCATCCACATCCAGTTCGAGGGCTGGCCGGACCTGGGCACCCCGTCCAACCCGCTCGACCTCGTCTCGCTCATCAGGCTCACCAAGAGCTACAACCTGGGCACGGTCGACGCGGCCGACATCCACCGGCTGCGCACCGTGGCCGGCCACTCGCCCTGCCGCGGCGTGCGCGCCGGCGCCTGCCGCGACTGCGCGTCGGTGCGCTCCAACACGCCGCACTCGGACGAGGCCGCGCAGCGGCCGATCGTCGTGCACTGCTCGGCCGGCTGCGGCCGCACCGGCACCTTCTGCACGACCGACAGCGTCATCGACATCCTCGAGCAGCAGGACACCCAGGCGCTGGCCGGCGGCGACGCGGCCGCCGTGCGCCGCGAGCTCGTGCGCGACGTCGACCTGGTCTCGCGCGTGGTCCACGAGCTGCGCACCCAGCGCCTGTACATGGTCCAGAACCTGCGCCAGTTCGTCATGTGCTACGAGGCCGTGCTCACCTGGAAGCTGCTGCGCCTGCGCGAGCGGCTGGCCGGCCCCGACGGCGCGCCCGGCCGCGTGGCCGCCCCCGACATGCATTCATGAAGCCATCACTGAATTTTGGAACGGAGTTTTTTGTTTATTGCCGCGTCATCACGGCCGACGGGCCGTCTGTACGATACCACCGCTGCGCACCTCGGGACGGCCGGAGATGATGAATAAATGGTATGCTGCCCTACCCGTCGATCTCGGAGATGAACGGCGAGACTGCGAACCGGCTCTTGATCGTGAGCACGGCTGCGCGCTGCGCGCGCTGCAGCACGCCCGGCAGCGCGTCCAGGTCCCAGAGCGCCGAGGCCGGGTGTGCGCCCGCGCTGGCGCCGGCGGCGGCCACGAGCTGGCTGAGCAGCACGCCTGCGAACGTGTCGCCGGCGCCGGTCACCGACACGACGTGGCTGACGCCGTCGGCCGGCAGCGACCGCGTGTGGAAGTCGAGCGTGGCCGCGCGGTGGTGCATCACGACGACCGCCCACTGGCCGGTCGCGCTCGTGTAGACGATGTAGTCGGCGCCGGTGACGAGCGGCCGCGGCGCGCGGCCGGCGCCGAACCCGGCGCGCGTGAACCGCAGCTCCTCGGCCGGCACCAGCTGCACCGACAGCACGCCGTGTGCGCCGAACTTGACAAACACGTTCGGGATGTACGGCAGCAGCTGGAACGCCTGCTGGACCGTGCCGGCGGCCACCAGGCCGTCCAGGTGCGGCCGGCAGCTGCGCTCGAGCGCCTCGACCGCGTCGCGGAAGCCCTGGCCGTCGCCGAAGCCGCCCACGACGTCCCACCAGCCGGGGCGGTCGAAGAGGCCGTCGGCGCGGGCCTGGGCGAACATCTCGGCGAGCTCGAGCGCGTTGGGCGTGGTCACGTGCACGTGGACGCCGGGCACCGCCTCAGTTACCCGGCCCAGCACCGCCACCGCGCCCCGCGCCTTGAGCACCGCCGTCGGCTCGACCAGCACCCACGCGTCGCGCCCCGGCCGCCGCGCCTCGGCCAGCACGGCCGCCAGCGCGGCCGGGCCCAGGTTGGCGTCCACGCCGACCCACTTGACGCGGCCGGCCGCGAACGCGCGCGCGAACTCGGCCGCGATGTGGCCGGGGTCCATGTTCTCGACGATGTCCATGTCGCCGCAGGCCACGATCAGGTCGCCCTTGGCGTCGTGCATGGCGATGTAGCGGGCCGTGCGCTGCGTGTCCGAGCGCGCGACGCCGGAGAGGTCGAGCGCGGCCAGGCCGGAGCGCACGAGCGCGTTGTGGACGCTGTCGCCGTCGACCGGGGGGAAGAGCTCGGCCTTGAGGTCGGCCGCGCCCAGCTCGGACCCGACGGCGGAGACGACGCGGACGGGGCCGCCGCCGGCGGCGGCGGACGCGTAGGACGCGGCGAGGGCGAGGTTGAAGCCGACGCCGCCGGGCGTCTGGTGGATCGAGCCGGGGTTGGACGTGTGCAGCCACGACTGGGTGCGGTCGAGCGAGGCGTGCGAGAGGTCGCAGGTGAGATCGACGGCGATGGCGCCGACGACGAGACAGGCGGGGGGCGGCGGGGGCGGCGGGGGGGACGGCGCGGGCGGCGGGGACGGCGGGGACGGCTCAGACGGCTCGGACGGCGCGGACGGCGTGGCCGCTGCCGCCGCCGCCGCCGCCGCCGCCCGTCCCCTCCCGCCCACCAGCCCGCCCTCTACACCGGCCTGCACGGCCACGTCCCGCAAGGTCTACCATTAACACTACATACAGCGTCGGCGCAGCTAGACACTTACCTCCTTCGCGGAGAGAGCCTTGGCGATCTGCGCGCCGACGAGAATGTTGTTCTTCACAAACGCAATGTTGCAGTCCACGCTGCGCCCCTCGGTGATGTTCATGATGCGCTCGAGCAGGAACGGCGTGATGGCCTTGCCGCGCACGTCGCCGACAATGGCGTCCTGGCAGGCCTGGTCGATGGCCACGTCGATGACCGCGGCCGGGATCTCCACGTCCGGCGGCGGCGGCACGCAGAACATCATGCCCGTCTGCAGCCGCAGCAGGTTGTTGTTGGCGTGGATGACGGCCGCGGCGTCGGCCGGCGTCTCGAAGTTGAACGGCGACGCAATGCCCGAGTCGCGCGAGTAGAACGCGGGCAGGTTGGTGCCCTTGGGCCCGTACGTCGACACGTGCACGCCCTTGGTCTCGAGGTACTCGTACGTCTTGGGCAGGTCGAGGATGGCCTTGGGGCCGGCGCACACGACCGCGACCGGCGTGCGGCCGAGCTCCTCGAGGTCGGCCGAGACGTCCATGGTCGTCTCGGCGCCGCGGTGGACGCCGCCGAGGCCGCCGGTCGCAAACACCTTGATGCCGGCGAGGTGCGCCAGGATCATGGTGCCGGCGATGGTCGTGCCGCCGGTGACGCCGTGGGCGATGCAGTACGCGAGATCCCGCCGCGAGACCTTGAGGTAGTCCTTGCGGGCCTCGCACAGCATCTCGAGCTCGGCGCCGGTGACGCCCACGCGGGGGACGCCGCGGACCAGCGCGATTGTCGCGGGCACGGCGCCGACGCTGCGGATGATCTGCTCGGCGTCGCGCGCGAGCTCGAGGTTGCGGGGGCGCGGCAGCCCGTGCGTGACGATCGTGGACTCGAGCGCGACGACCGGCTTGCCGGTCAGCACGGCGTCGCGCACCTCCTCGGCGACCTCAATGTGCGGCGGAAAGATGTGGACCGACCGCGCCAGCCGGGCGACGGACTGGCGGGCCGACGGCCGGGCGAGCGAGCGAACGAAGACCATTGCGAAGTGACGATCGGCTGGGACGTGAGGTGCTTAAGTAGCGGCCCACCCGAACCGCGCTACGGCTGAGCCACGCTACGGACGCTACGGGCGCTACTGAGCCCGCTACGGTAGCGCCGGCTGGGTGCCGATAAGCTGGAGTGCGCGGGGACGGGGCGACGCCGGCGGGCGGGGACGGGCGGCGGCGACGGCGACGGCGACGGCCGCACCGCCACACGCACCGCCACGCGAGCCGCACGAGCCGCACGAGCCGCGCGGGCCGGCTGGCCGGAGCCGGGGCCGGCCTGCGGCGACGTGAGTCAGGCGCCACCGCCGCGGGCCGTCGCGGCGAGATAGCTGCCGGAGGCGCTAGGATAGTGCATTGCTAGTGCGAGGGCAAGGCGCGGCGCGGCGTGAGCCGCACGGCGTGCGGCTGCGGGCCGGGCGGCGGGTGCGGCGGTGCGAGCCGCATGGCGTGCGGCGGTGCGAGCCGCATCCCGTGCGGCGGTGCGAGCCGCATCCCGTGCGGCGGTGCGAGTCGCGTCCCGTGCGGGTGCCAGCCGCATGGCGTGCGGCGGTGCGCGTCGCGTCCCGTGCGGCGGTGCCAGCCGCATCCCGTGCGGCGGTGCGAGTCGCGTCCCGTGCGGCTGCCAGCCGCATCCCGTGCGGCGGTGCGAGTCGCGTCCCGTGCGGCTGCCAGCCGCACCCCGTGCGGCTCACCCTGCGCCCCGCCGCGCCCCGCCGCGCCACTACCGCCGCAGCCACCGCCGCAGCCATCCCCCGCCACCCGCCGGCCGGTCGGAGAACATGACGTCCATGATGCACGGCGGGTCGCGCCCCGCCGGCCGCCGGCGCCACTGCGTCAGCGGGCTCCGCGCACACGTACCTTCCAGCGCCGGCGCGGCCGGGTCAGCGCGGCGTCCGGCGGCGCGCGATCGCGTTCGTACTCGATCTCCGGCGTCCAGGCCGGCTGTGGCGTGCAGTTTTGCGTGTAGGCCGCGGGCACTCGTGGCACATCGTGGCGCGGGGCCCCGCGGTCGTACGCCGCGCGCCCCCCCCGCCCCCGCGGCACGTAGCTGTAGATCGGGCCCTGGTAGGTCTTGTCGGCCGGCGCAAACGGCGCCGGCAGGCCGTTGTCGATGACCACGACCAGCTCGTCGCCCTCAACCTTGTACTGGACCGAGTCGCTGTACCACTGCATCGTCGGGGCCGGCGCGCCCTCCGCCCGGCGCGCCAGCGCCATGCACCCCGCGGCGACGGACCGGCGCAGCCACGACTTTTCGAGCTGCACCGGCCCGCCGGGCCAGCGGTAGTCGTTCGAGATCATTGCCGAGAGTGGGCGGCCGGCGGCCTGGTCGGCACGACGGCATCGCGATCGGCCGGCCCGGGCCGTTTGGCGCAGCGGCCGGCGCGCGCCGGGAGATCCGCGGTTCGAGCCCGGCGTGCGGCGCTAGCGCCGCACGCCGTGCGGCGGGCCCAAGGCGAAATTTTCGCTCCCTCCACTCCGCTCCGCACAATGTCCAACGACAGCATCAAGGACGAGATCCGCCGGCTCACGGAGCAGCTCGAGCGGCGGGCCAATCCCGCCGGCTGGACGCAGCCCCGCGCGCCCTACAACCCCTATGACCCGACCGACCAGCGGCCCGCCCAGGGCTACCCGTCCGAGTTCATGCAGCCGATTCGCCGCGAGCTGGCCGACGCCTCGGACGAGCAGTTCCGGTACGCGCAGTTCCGCGAGCAGATGAAGCGCGCCAGCTTCACGCCGCGCCCGCCCAGCGACCTCTATCCCGGCCAGTACAAGGTGCTCAAAAAGGCCCTGCCGGCCGCCGCCTTCAGCCGCGGCATCAACATGGTCTCGGTCACGCTGACCGCCAGTAAGTCGCCGCCCGGCCCCGCTGACCCAGTCATCGTCTCCTACGCCGTCTTCTTCTACCGCTGGAACGAGGGCTACGACAACGTGTTCTCGGACGCGTACCGGTACCAGCTCCGGCTGAAGGAGAAGTACCTCGGCCCGCTGTCGAGCCAGGAGGTGGCCGACCTCAGGCCGCGGCCGCGCGGCTACGCCGTCCGCGAGGTCGACCTGCCCCAGGGCCCCGACCAGACCTTCACCGAGTCCGAGTGGGCCATGGAGCGGCCCCGCCGGTCGCACATCATGGAGGCCGAGCGGATACGGCAGGCCCGCGAGGAGCAGCACCTGCGCGGGCTCGCCGGCGCCGCCGGCGCCGCCGACGCCGCCGAGCTCTCGCACGACGAGTGGTACGACCGGCTCGTCGCCAAGGACGCGCCCGCGCCCGCGCCCAAGCTGGACGCCAGCGCCGGCTGGAGCTTCAACCCGCTCGGCATCTTCGGTCGCGGCAAGTAGCCCGGCCCTGTACATAGCCATCTATTCTCTATAGCAGGTCCTGCTCGGCCTCGGCCTCGGCCGCAAGCAGCGGGTCGCTGGCCCGGCCGCGCTGGCTCGGCACGGACGTGATCGAGTCCGCAGACGTGTCGGCCGTGGAGTCCACAAACGTGCTCGTCGCGCCGCTCGTGTCGCTCTCCGAAGCCTCCGGCCCGGCCGCGCGCTTCCGCCGGCGCTCCAGCAGCCGCTCGTGCTGCTTGAACACGTCGCTGTCGCTGCCGGTCCGCCACGGCGGGATCTCGTCCTCCCAGATCAGGTCGATCTCCTCCAGCGTCTTGCCCTTGGTCTCCGGGAACAGGAAGTACACGTGGAAGGCCATGGCCACCAGGAAGACCGAGAACACGATGTACGTCCGCCACTGGATCTTCTTGAACAGCACGGGCACGAAGAACGCAAACATGGACGTGAAGATCCAGTTGCACGACACGCACAGCCCGTTGGCCGTCGCCCGCTGCTTGAGCGGGAAGATCTCGGACACGTACACCCACGCGCCCGGGCCCCACGTCGGCGAGAACGCGGCCACGAAGACGTAGTTGCACAGGATGATCGAGTTGGCCGCGAACCGGTCCGGCACCGCCCACTTGATCTCGGTGTTGCCGCCGACCGAGTCCACGTAGTGGCCGGCCGCGCCCATGATGGCGCCGACCAGGAACATGAACACGGCCATCACGACCGCGCCCGAGATCAGCAGCGGCCGCCGGCCCCAGTCGTCGATGTGGAACAGCGCCGGCACGGTGAAGACCACGTTGACGACGTACTGGATCGCCGACGAGATCAGGTTGGCGTTGCCCGAGTACCCGGCCATGGCGAACGTGTAGACGACGTAGTACATCATCACGTTGATGCCCGTCAGCTGCTGCCAGACCATGGCGCTCAGGCCCGTCAGCGTGCGGAACCGCGTCTTGGCCTCGAACAGCGAGAGCACGGTCACGTCCTGCGACATGCGCTCGATCTCGACCGCCTCGCGGATCTCCTGGACCTCCACCGTGACCGCGTCGTTCTCGATGTCGCCGTGACCCTGGATGCCCGCGATGATCTCGACGGCCTCGTCCCACCGGTCCTTCGACGCCAGCCACCGCGGCGACTCGGGGAACCCGGCCAGCGCAAAGTACAGCGCCACGCCGGGGATCGCCTGGATGCCCCACGCCGTCCGGAACGACTTCGGGCCCTCCATGAACGTGCACGCGTACGAGATGAAGAACATGATCGTGATGCCCCACGTAATCGACCACTGGAACAGGCCCACCAGCCGCCCGCGGATGCGCTTCGGGCTCAGCTCGGCGATGTACACCGGCACCTGCGACGAGCAGATGCCGATCGACAGCCCGCCAATGAACCGGCCCAGCATCAGCTGCCTGACGCCCGTCACCGAGCACTGCACCAGCGCGCCCACGACCCAGATAATCGCGCCTATCTGGATGACCCGTTTTCTGCCGTCAGCGCGCCCGGCCCGCCGCGTACCTGCCCATCTTGTCCGAGAACTTGCCGGACGTGATTGACCCAAAGAACGAGCCCACGGCCATGACGGCCGTGATCATGCCCTGCTGGACGTCGTTGGGGTAGTTGAAGTACGCGCGGTACGTCTCGTTGTCGACGAACGCGGCCACCGACGACACGTCCATGCCAAAGAGCATGCCGCCGATGGTCGACGACGCGGCCACGACGTACGGGTTGTAGGTCTTGGTCGGCATTTCGCGCTCTGCGGTCAGCGGGCCCACTCTGCCGTCACTCACAGCGTCAATTAGGGCTCACGAGGGTGCGGATACGGTCGCGACGGCCTTTATAGTTGCGCGCTCGTGTAGCGGCTCCGTCGGGTGCGCGGTAGTGAGAAGCCGGTCTGGGGCGTCCGCGAGAGCGATGGCGTCTATTATCGCGATAGCCCAGACGGCCTGGGACCGACGGACTTGCCGAGGACACACGGCGGACCCAGTTGGGACTAAACGCAGTGGTCGTGCGCACGCCCCTACAAAACCCCGCTGGGACGATTCCGGGTCCGGACCAGTGACCCGCGCGGCGCCGCGGCACCGCGGGAGCGGCGGCCGCTGGACCTGCAGCGGACCTGCAGCGGGAGCGCCCGCCGCGGTGGGGCGGCCGCCGCGCGGGTCAGGGGCGCACAGCCACGCTCAGGGTTTCGGCTATATGGCTGTGCGGCTGCTGCGGTCCCGATAACCCTGAGGGCACCTCGGTCCCGTGACAGCGATTACAAGACAACTTTTAGGCGGGCGGTGGCGGCCAAGTCACAGCCGGCCGCGCCGCACGCGCGTCCAAGTCACACGCGGCCGTCCAGCCGCACAAATCCAGCGATTTCACGGGGCGCGCCACACCCGCCAAGGGGCTACCCCGGACTACGGCTAGCATATCTCAAATGGTCATTCTAGTGTACACTGATGCCCAAAACCCCGTTGTGCTTTCACGCCGACAGCGTGTCCGACCGCTGCTCGTCCGCGTACTCCTTGTGGCCGTGGGCAGCCTTGGTCGGCGCCGCGGTCAGGTCGCGGTTGAGCGCAAACTGCGAAAAGTCCGTCTTGCTGCTCTTCCACGCCGGCACACGCTGCTCCCAGATCAGGTCGATCTCCTCGAGCGTCTTGCCCTTGGTCTCGGGGAACAGGAGGAACACGTGCAGAGCCATGCACAGGCAGAACACACCAAAGATGATGTACGTCTTCCACTGGATGTTCTTGAACGCGGGCGGCACGAAGAACGCGAGCGCAAAGTTGAAGATCCAGTTGGCGGCCGCGCAGACGCCGTTCGCCAGCGCGCGCTGCTTGAGCGGGAAAATCTCCGAGACGTAGACCCACGAGCCGGGGCCCCACGTCGGCGCGAACGTGGCCACAAACAGGTAGTTGAAAGCGATGACGGCCTTGGCGGCATGCTTGTTGGGCACCGACCACCGGATGGACTCGTTGCCGTTCACCGACGGCACCCAGTGGCCGTACTTGCCCATCAGGCCGCCGACGAGGAACAGCCACATGGCCTGCAGGATGGCGCCCGAGATCAGCAGGCGGCGGCGGCCCCAGCTGTCGATGAACAGCAGCGCCGGGATCGTCATGACCACGTTGATCACGTACTGGATCGACGACGAGATCAGGCCGCTGTTGCCGGTGTAGCCGGCCATGGCGAACGTGTAGACGACGTAGTACATCATCACGTTCATGCCCGTCATCTGCTGCCAGATCTGGGCCCAGATGCCGGTCATGGTGCGCGCGATCGAGTCCTTGCGGAACAAGTCCAGCAGCGTGATGTCGGCCGACTCGCGCTCGATGCGCACGGCCTCGCGGATCTCCTGCATCTCGAGCTGCACATAGTCGTTGGCGTACTCGGCGGGGTCGCCCGACGTGGGCGCCGCGGCCGCGCCCTCCACCGGCTTCTCGCCAGCAGGCTTGTTGTACCGGCCCTGCACGCGCGAGATGATGTACTCGGCCTCGTCCCAGCGGTCCTTGGACGCGAGCCACCGCGGCGACTCGGGCAGGATGAACAGCACAAAGAACAGGACGAAGCCGGGGACCATTTGGATGCCCCACGCCGTGCGGAAGCCGGACGAGCCGTTCATGAACGTGCAGCCGTACGAGATGTAGAACATGATCGTGATACCCCACGTCACGGCCCATTGGAACAGGCCCACCAGCCGGCCACGGATCTTCTTCGGGCTGAGCTCGGCGATGTACACCGGCACCTGCGACGAGCAGATGCCAATGGCCACGCCTGAGATCACACGGCCGCAGATCAGCTGGGCCAGGTTCTGGACCGAGCACTGGATCGCGGCGCCGATGATCCAGATCATAGCACCAATCTGGACCGATTTTTTTCTGCAGAGTCAGTCCTGTGACGCCACGCGACATACCTTCCCAGCCGGTCAGACACAAAGCCCGACGCCAGCGAGCCAAGGAACGAGCCGCCGGCCATGGACGCCGTGATACCGCCCTGCGTGATATCGTTCGGGTAGTTGAAAAATTCGCGGTAGTTCTCGTTGTCGACAAACGCCGAGATCGACGAGATGTCGAAGCCGAAGAGCATGCCTCCGACGGTCGCGGACAGCGCGACCACATACGGGTTGTAGGTCTTGTACATCTTGAAGAAGGCTTAGTCGTGACCGTCGTGTGGGGATCTTGAGGGCTTATATACGGCGTCCAGGCCAGCAAAGACTTTTCTCCGCGATTAATCTGGATCATGGGATCTCCACATGCTGGGGAGTGAGCCTTGGCCACCTTGCTACATTAAGATTTCTGCAGAATTCTGATTTGCCGTCGCAGAGCTTAATTACTATGCGATGACGGGGCGCGCGGCACATGGCAATCGAACGCGGTAGACGAATCGCAGTGCGCCTGCGGGCTTCGCCGACTAGCACTGCCGGCTGCGGCCAGACACCGCGTCCCCGGCCCAGTCCAACAGGCCCCGTGCCTCTCTGCCCGCCACGATGAGCTCACGGGGCCGGGGCCGAAAGCTTGCCGCGGAAGCTGGCACCGCCCCGCCAGCTGCTGCCCGCATGTGCGCCGCGGCCGGAAGCCTGCACGTCTACTGGCCCGCGGCCTGGCCGGCTACGCGGCAGACGGGCGCTTGCGGGCTCCGGAGAAATTTGCAGAAAGCGAGCGGTAGTCGATGATGTAGCTATGACACTATCCCATTGCACCATTCCCGATTTGGATTTTCGCAGAATTCGCGAACCTTATTTTTTCCTCTTGCTGCGCGATGGCTCGACGGATCCGATGGTCACCTGCCGTATGCGGCAGGAGGCGTTGCTCCGCGATGCAATTTCCACCGTCCCGCATAGGTGTTACCGTCGAGTACCAAAAACGGCCTAAAGTAGCCACCCCGCCAGAGTCTGGTGGCCTTTGCTCCGCCATTACAGAAGGTGGGGTACGGAAGGTGCGGAAGCGAGCCCCCCACTAGTAAGAATGTTTTTCCGGAGGCCCAGGTTCGCGATCGAACACGGCGCCGCAAGCTGGCGGAGCCACGAACCATGGAGTGGGCGCAGCTGCCCGCAGCGGTCAGCCGGCCGTGGCACCGCTCCGCGGCCCGCGGACGAGGCCCGCGGCCCGCGGCTTGGCCGCCGATACAGCGGGCCTCGTCTAGGCGCCGAGCGAGACCGGGCGGGGCCCGCCCGGCGAGCGCGACTCAGCCGCGCCGGCCTAAGCGCAGCCGCCGCGCTTGCGTCTCCGCGTCGGCTTTCGGCGCTGGCCCGCGTCTCGGCCCGACTCTCGAATCCAGAACCGGGGTCCGGCCGGACGATCAGCCGCACCCTGTGCGGCTCGCCGCAAGCGTACGTCACGTGTCGGTCCGCAACACGACGCGGGGTCACGTGCCGTCGCGCGTCTACCAAACACCCTCGCACCACCGCGGAGCCCGGGATCAATGCTTACTCTCACTCTATAATCCGCGTTCCCCTCTCCAACCGCCGCCGCCGCGAGTCTCTGCTGTCTTGGCCAGGCCGGCTGCCAGTCTTTCCTCGGGGTGTTGACGCCTGCGATTTTGGACGTTCGGGAGTTCTTTCATTTCGGTCCGGCGAATCTTCCTAGTTCGATTCCAGATCGCGGAGCGCCGCCGCTTATGATCCCGGTCGGTCCGCCTCGTTCTTCCGGTGGTTTTAAATTCGGATCCGGCGGCCACCCAGCTCCAGTTTCTCTTTCCACACGGCCGAGCTGCAGACCAAGCGCGATGGCCTCGAATGAGTTCTTCCACGCCCGCGCGCAGACGTCGCCGGGCTCGATCGAGTCGTCGCCGGCGTTTCTACAGCCGTCTGCGCTGCTGTCGCCGCCGACGTCGTCTGCGGACGCCTCGCCGCTGTCGTCGAACCCGTTCTCGCCCTTCGACTCGGTGTCGCCGGCGACGTCGCTGTCGTCGGCGCCGTCGCCGGCGTTCTCGAAGCGCTCGCCCCGCCACTACCGCCGGCAGTACCACAAGATCCTGTCGCGTAAGCGGGCAATTTCTCCCGACCGCTTCATTCCGTCGAGCTCGTCCGCGCACCTGTTCCACCTGGACTCGCCGCTGCCGGGCGCGAGCCCGCAGGCGCCGCACAGCCCGACGTCGCCCGGCCGCCCGGCGACGTCGGCCAGCCCGGGATCGTCAGCCGGGCCGGCACGCGACCGCCATGAGTCGGCGATTGCCTCGGCGCTCGGCATTGCGGGGCCGGCGTTCCCGTCGCGGGTGCTCAACTTCCAGGGCGCGCGCCCGGACATCATCGCCGGCGGCGCCGTGCTGCGCGACCGCCCGAGCTCCATCACGCAGGAGGCCATGCGGCTGCTGGACGACGCCGCGGCCGCGCTGCCGCCGCCCGCCGGCTGGACCGGCGGCTTCACGTCCTCGGCCGGCTCAATTGGCTCACCCAACCGCCACGACAAGCAGAGCCCGTTCGCGCCGTTCCGCGTCCTCGACGCGCCCGGCCTGCGCGACGACTTCTACACGAACCTGCTGTCGTGGTCGCCCACGACGAACGACCTGGCCGTCGGCCTCGGCCCGGAGGTCTACATCTGGCAGGAGGCGACCGGCGCCGTGCTGCTGCCCGAGTGGAGCACGTCGCCGGTCGCGTGCGTCTCGTTCTCGCCCGACGGGCGCACGCTTGTCATCGGCCGCATGGACGGCGCCATCACCTGCTGGACCGTGACCGCCCACCACGCCAAGGCCGAGTACTTCCACACGGTCGGCCTGTGCTGCATCTCGTGGCGGCCGCCGGCGGCCCTGCCCGTGTCGCCGTACCCGTCGTCCACGTCCTCGACCCAGCAGGGCACTCCGGCCTACAACGAGTTCTACGTGGGCGACGAGGTCGGCGAGATCCTGCAGTTCAAGCTGCTGTCGGACGAGATCGTGCTCGCCATCAACGAGCCCCAGCTCAAGCTCGTCAACCGGATCCGCGGCCACAGCCAGCAGATCTGCGGTACGTACCCGTCGCGTCTGCGACCGTCGCTCACAGCCAGGCATCGCGTTCAACCCCACCGGCATGCAGATGGCTGTCGGCGCCAACGACAACACCTGCACGGTCTGGGACATGGAGGACCGTGGCCCGATGTCGACGCCGCGGTACAGGTGGGACCACCGCGCGGCCGTCAAGGCGCTCGCGTACTGCCCGTGGTCGCACGCGCTGCTCGCGACCGGTACGTTTGCGCTCCCGGCACGGCTGACTAGGTCCAGGCGGCGGCAGCAACGACCGCACGATCAGGTATGTCCCTGCACCCTCCGTGCTGACCCCAGATTCTGGCACACCAACTCGGGCGCCCTCGTCAAGTCCATCAACGTCAACGCCCAGGTGACGTCGCTGATCTGGTCGCGCAGCACCAAGGAGATCGTGGCCACCTTTGGCTACGCCAACCCCGAGCATCCCATCCGCATGACCATCTTCTCGTTTCCCGAGTGCCGCCCGATCTCGCAGGTGCCCTGGCTCGAGGAAATCCGCTGCCTCTACGCCGTGCAGTCTCCCGGAGGAGGCAAGGTCTGTGCCGCCGCCAGCGACGAGACCGTCCGGTTCTACGAGTTCTGGGAGGAGGGCGGCCAGGCTCGTGTCGCCCACTGGGACAGCGGCATCTACGGCAGCGACATCCTCGAGCTGTGCGAAGGCATCGAAAAGAACCCAGTCGACAGCATCCGTTAGTCGGACGGCCGCCACGACCGATACCCGCCTGACAAGCCGGCGAAGTGCTTCACCAAGCGCTCCGCTTCCATTTTGTCTAAAATTTATATCTTGAATACTACGGCTCGAACTAGATACCTAAAGGTCTTTCCTTTGATGGTTTTGGCCTGGCACTGACATTATTTCCTCCTGATTTCTGTTTTGCTATTTCACGACACGACGGCATCTTACACTCTAATACTGATCTCTACATACCGCTATGAAGTGTTTGCATCATATACCACCTTATACCTCCTGTTATCATAGACTCACCCTGGGCTCTCTGTTGCCTGCTTGCTTTCTGATTTGTAATTGGCTCTATAGTGGCTTGTAATTAGCATCCAATCGAGACTTAGATTGCTGTTCGCCGATCGGGCTGGGGTGCCTGGCCTACAATGCCTGGGTCAGGGGAGTCTGATGTTCAGCGGCTGCTGACCGAGCTTGACTGCTGGCCAAGACTGCCATGCAGATCACAGATTACAGTTGCGGCCATACCCTGAAGAAAGCACAGTTCCCCGTCCGATCAACACCAGTTAAACTTCAGTGGGCTCACTTAGTACTGCGGTGGGAGACCACGCTGGAATCGTGAGTGCTGCAATTTTTTTTTGCATGACTCGTGTCACCTTATGTGATTTGCCTCTGTGGCTCAGCAGCAGGATCTGGCACGGCAAGTCACACCACACTACGCCGTACGCGGTCGATGTATTCCGCTGCGTGTAGGTATTCCGCTGCGTGTAGGTATTCCGCTGCGTGTAGGTATTCCGCTGCGTGTAGGTATTCCGCTGCGTGTAGCTCTTGTGGTCCATTGGTCATACAAGAGTTTCTGGCGTCCACGCTGCTCGTTTTGTTGCAGCGCGGGCCGCTCAGCGTAGTGTAGACCGGCCAGCCTGTACGCGACCTGAGAAGCTCACGCGTAGTCGGAAGCTACAGTCAAAGCCTGCCTTGCTAGCTCAATCGGTAGAGCGTGAGACTCTTAAGCAAGATATCTCAAGGTTGGGGGTTCGAGCCCCCCGTGAGGCTTAACTTTTTTCCGACGTGTCTCGCCGGTGGTCTAAGCGATTTTTTTGCTGTCGGCTGCTCGGCAAGCACCGTTCGGTGGCCCGGGCGACTGGCTTCCAAAATGATCTACGGTGCCTGCACTGCAGCACAATTGACTCGTGCGCCGCTCGGCAGCCAGTGGACGCTCACAGAGAGGCACAATTGCGAGATTGAGACATAATTGCTCCAACCTAAGAGGCTGGCTGTAGTATTGGGTTGGGTCCTTGCTAAACTAGTTCCCCGGATCACCAGGGTCGACTATGAGTCTGCTTATTCGCGTGGCAACTATTGGCCAGCCCATGTGTCATGTTGACAAATTACTCGGCCATGAGCGCCGCAGGCGCTGGCACTAACTAATTGGGAAGGTCAGCGAGGCGAAATAGCCTCATTATTATTGGCCAGATTTAATAAGTCCGGGTAATCAACATAATTGGGCCAATCACAGCAGACCTAATTGTCAGCAGACCCGATCATCTGCCTGGTTAGAGTTCGTCTTTGTGACGTTTCGCCAAAGCCACCAACGTGGTAGATCAATCAGGCAACCTCGAAAGAGCCCAACGTGTTCTATCTGCCATTGCCGGGATCTATAAGTAGCCAGCGGTTTCTCTGTTCTTAGACATCAAAGAAACAATCATTTCTTCTACTCAAACCAGCTTCACCAGCTTTTCAATCAATCTTCACTAAATCAATCACAATGGTCTGCTGTGGAAAGTCTCAGGGAGGATGCGTCTGCGCCAAGGAGGCCAGATGCTCGTGCGGTGCCCAGCCTGCGCAGAAGTGTGTCTGCAGCAAGGCTGCCACCGAGAACACCGTGGGCGGTCAGACTTGCTCTTGCGGCCAGCGCCGCGCCAACGAGTGCACCTGCTCGCGCTCGCAGTCTGAGAACGCTCTCAGAGACGGCGAGATCGACTTCACCAACATGAAATAGGTGGAGAATAAGCGTATGCATAACCGGTTGGGATTGTTCTTGTACATAAGTGTAAACTCTTAATTCATCCTCATTTACTTATGACACCTGCACTTGGCATCGGCCGTGCGTAGTGGCTTCTAAGGGCGCCGGTAGCTGCCGGCTGTCTAGACCCGGCGGAATGCGGTGGCTAGCCTCTTCGCGCCAGGCCCTGAGCCCGCCAAATGCGCGAGGCCCTACGTCGTTTAATAAGCACGATCGTAGCAATATATTAGATACTATTTAGAGCTTGCGGTGCATGATCAGAGCCGAGGCCTGGTGGTTAGGGAACACCAGGGTGTCAGCAATGACGGTGTTCTCGCGGCGAGAGACTGGGGTCAGCTTGGTCGCCAGTTCACTTACCAGCAAAGACGATGATCTCAGCAATGTCCTCGGCGATCAGGGGCTGAACGCCGGCGTAGACGGCGTCGGCCTTGCTCTTGTCACCGCGGAAACGGACGACCGAGAACTCGGTCTCGACCTGACCGGGGTCGACCTCGATGACGCGGATACGGGTCGAGACGAGCTCCTTGCGCAGAGACTCGGTGAACGACTTGACGGCGGCCTTGGTGGCGCAGTAGATGGCACCGCCCATGTACGGCTCACGACCGGCAATCGAGCCGATGTTGATGATGTCGCCCTTGCCGGCGGCCTTCATCAGCGGCAGGATCTCCTGGGTGAGGGCAATCAGACCGTAGACGTTGGTCTGGAACATGACCTCAATGTCGTTCTGGGCAATGTCTCCGACCTGCTCGGTACCGAAGACCATGCCGCTGACCGTCAGCTGCTGTCTGGCGCCACACTTACGCGTTGTTGACCAGCACGTCGACGTTCTTGAAGCCCTCGGGCAGGCTGCTCACGAACGACGAGATCTCGGCAGTGTTGCGGACGTCGAGCTTGGTCACGTAGACCTTGACGTTCGGGAACGCCTTCTCGAGCTCCTGCGCCCGTCAGCACGTCCGCGCACACACGTACCTCCTTGACAGTGGCCAGCAGGTTGTCACGGCGGGCGGTCAGGATAAGCTTGACGTCACCACCGGCAGCGGCAGTGAACTCCTTGGCCGTCGCACGGCCGATGCCGGACGACGCACCGGTGATCAGGATGGTCTTGCCAGCGAGCCGGGCAGACGCGGCAGTTCCGAAAGGCAGAGCGGACATTGTGGATGTGGGGTTCTTAGAGCTTCTTTGAGGGCCTGGCCGTCAGCCTTTGCTCGCCCGCAGGAGCGCAATTGCGGCCATCAGCCGTCGGCACGGATGCCAGGCCGTGGGCCGATTCGTCCGTCGGCGGTACTTACAACACGAGCTGAACGGTCGAGAACGAAGAATACCAGCAAAGTTGGACGATGGTCGGGAATATTTATAAGATATTGCGCCTAACGCTGGGAGGCCACCAATCGGTTTAGAGTTCCCACCAGCCAGCGGCACAGATAGCTGACGAAAATTTCTGCCTAGATTCTTCCCTAGACAGAATGGCGTAGATAGCACCGGGATAGCATCACTCGGTCTAAAGGGAAGCCGTGTACGCATCATCTTCAGCCTGGGCTGGGCAGCTGGCGACAGAGGCGCAGGGCGTGGCTGAAGAGGAGAGTGGATGAGATAACAAAGAGGGAAAGGAGCCAGGAATAATATAAGCGACGCTGGCCGCATCGGCCTAGAGCCGGCGCGGTCGGGCGCCCGACGGCGGACAGGCGGGATTGCGCCAGGACTAGATGGAGTAGGCCAGGCTAGCGAGCCAGCGACCGGCGGCAGTTGACGGCTCCTCACGGGCCATGTAGAGCCTAAAACGCCCCAGTGTCGAGCCGCGCTCGAGACGCACTCTACGACGGCGCCGATGGCTGCCAGTGTGCCTGATCTTGGTCTGGCCGATGAGTCGCGCTCGGCAGGCTACCGAGAACTAGTGAGTGGTGTAACGGCTGGGTGCGATTGCGCAATTTGGCAGTCGGGAAGGCCCGGAAAATCAAAACCACGCTTCGACAGTCTGGAGCTACGAGAGCGACGACGGTGCTAAGACGGCTGTGGCAGCCGGAAACGTGAGTGAGACGGTATGTGAGCTGGGACGGTGCGTGAGGTGACTGAGCCGCATGCGGGTTCAGGGGTTGGCGGAACGCCGTAGTTAAGCCTATGGTGCGATAACCGAGCCATCAACCCGATACATCATCCATCGGGGTCAGCCCTTGAAGCGAGCGAGGCTGGGTGCTGCGGCCACGAATCGTGTTGTCTCTGATCTTGCCGGCGTCGTGGGGCCACAGACGTCAGTGGGGGCGGCCGGAGATAAGGGCCGCAAATGTGAGCCGCATACCGTGCGGCGCATACCGGCGCAGAGGTGTGCGCGTGCAGAGCGTGGCCAGCGCACTCCGGCAGGCTTGCGCTCATCGTGTGCGTCGCTGATAACATTGATGCGTACGGCTGAGGGCTCAGATCGGCGAGATGCATCCTTATGAGCCCAGGCATAATGCCTATGCGGCCCGCGAACGCCCGGAGCAGAGTAGAGACCGTCTACAGGCACGTAGCACAGATGCCACGAGCCGGCGCGTCTGTAGCAGAAAAACGCACCGTCTTAAAGTGCACTGCGGTGTCATTGGAGAAGCTCGTGAATCGCGGGGGAACAGTGACCTACGGCCAGGGTCCAGGCACGTCAGACACGAACAGCGACCTAGCAGAAATGTCTCCTGCTTCCGTGTACTGCCAGCCAGCTGCAGTCGCAGCTTGTTGACAGGATCTGGCACGTCCTCGGGCCAGTTCCGCGTCCGGCGCGTAAATTATGGAAAAAACAAGCCGCGAGTGGTCTGTTCGCACACGCGCGCTCTGAACGTTGAACAGAGCAAGCCACAGCATGTCTACGGGCCGCCGCAAGCGATCTTCAGCGGGGTTGGGCAGCCGGTGTGGCACAAATTCTCCTTCGCAGGGTATAAAGCACTCGCCGACGCATGCGTCGCATCTCGCACACGACCGCGACGGCGTCAGCGATCGCGCGGAGCGCGTCCAGGCTCTAAACAGCCCCGGCAGGGCCTCTCCGGGCAGGCAATGGCTAATGGGTAGACCAGGTGTGACCGTGGCGTGGCCCAAATTATTCCTAGCAGGATGGTGGCCAGGCTGTGGAGAAAAAACACGAGCTACACTTCCGGGCGCGCTCAGGCGCGCGCCCATTTGAGACCGATATGGCTTAAAAGCGCAGTAGTGGTCTCGAACGCAATCGGGCGTCGGCAGGGGCTCCGGATCGGAACTCGCGCCATCGTTCCGGACCGGACAAGTGGCCACACGGTCGGAGTCGGCCAAGAATCGGTGGAGAATTCCCAAGCAGTTGGTGTGGGTTGAACAAGAGTGTTGCTGTCATTTTGATATTAGTGGTGCATCGCTCCCAAGTCACAAAAACAGTACTGTGTGACGGGGGCGGGTCACATAATAGTGGGGTTAGGCTAATCGGCGCCATAGTAAAAGAGCCCTAAAATACAGAGGTTTTTCAGAATCCCGGCCACGGGCGCTGGGCCGCGACCACATCAGACCTTGCCTAATTGGGTAAAACCCATCTCATCACTCCTGCCACGCGGCCGGGTTAATACCCGTCGAGGGCAACAATGATGGTTACCCGGCCTCTGTTCCACATGGTCCCCGTCGAGCCGGCACGACGAGGTGTAAACCGAGCGCTGGCCCAGATTGCGCTTACACCGCGGCTTTTAGGCGCGGGTCTGTGCCAGACCGGCCCGTTTTCACCCCTAAAAGTGGCATACAGCTTGCCGCGCACGACATCTCAGCCTACGGTAGTGCACGTACCTACAGGGGTCGTTCGAGCGACGGTCGGGGGGTCGAGAGCGATTTTGCGATTCCGGGGGGCGCCATAGTAAAGAAGAATGTCCTAAAGTCACGAGCGTGAGGGTCAAGTCACATAGTTTACGCACTGCGTCACAGCGGGATTCGGCTTCCGGAGTTAACTGTGGCTAAACCTTGTTAAAAACACACCGAAAGGTTCGGTTGACAAATATCCTGCGGTGGCGGCGTCACGTGTGGGGCCGTACGCTGTGGGCCTGGCCCTGTGGCGACGCGGCACAGCCGGCGCTGCGCCGCGGCGGCCCAGACTAGCGCCGCCACACGCCCGCCCGCCCGGCGGTCCTCGCGGCGCCCGCGGCGCCGGCGCCGCCGCGCCGCCGCGCCGCACACAGTGCGGCGCGCCATACAGTTACCCGGCTTCAACCGCGCGACTACACCCACCACCGCCCTCCTGGCATCCGGCGCATCCGCTCTCCATCACTGCTGCGTGACTGGAAACACAGCTGCTTGCATCCCGGCGCGTCTGTTTGCTCTCTGGGCCGAGCAAGCGCTGTCTGCCCCGTCTCACGAAACCGCACGCCGGCGAAGCCCCGTCGGATCCGATCGAACGCGCCCCCTCAGCTCGGCTGATAGTTGCCCGCCATGTCGACCATGAGAGGTACGTGTCCGCTGCGCACGCTGACCCAGGCCTCGTCCAATTCATCGCGGACCTGCGGAACGCCCGCGCGCGCGAATTGGAGGAGAAGCGCATCAACAAGGAGCTGGCCAATATCAGGTACGTACGACTGCGCGCAAGCTGACACCAGAAACAAGTTCAATGGTCGGTGGCCGCACGAGTGTTACTGACAGCAGACGCCAACTTGAACGGCTACAACAAGAAGAAATACGTGTGCAAGGTACGTGTGTGGCCGGCCGCGCTGATCGCAGCTGCTGTACATCTACATCCTGGGCTGGAACGTGGACTTTGGCCATCTGGAGGCCCTCAACCTGATCTCGTCCAACAAGTTCTCGGAAAAGCAGATCGGGTATCTGGCAACAAGCCTGCTGCTGAACGAGAACCATGTGATGATTAATCTGGTCGTGAACAGCATCCGCAAGGACCTCATGAGCCCGAACGAGGTGTTTGTCTGTCTGGCGCTGCACGCGATCGCCAACCTCGGCGGCCGCGAGATGGCCGAGCAGCTTGGGCCGGACGTGCACAAGCTGCTGGTGTCGCCGGTGTCGTCGAACTTCACCAAGAAGAAGGCCGCGTTGACACTTCTGCGGCTGTATCGCAAGGCACCGACCGTCGTCTTTGACGAATGGGCCGAGCGGCTCGTCTCGCTCATGGACGACCCAGACTTTGGCGTGGCCATCTCGGTCACGTCGCTCGTGTCGGCGCTGGCCCAGGACAAGCCCGAGCTGTACCGCGGGTCGTTCCAGAAGGCCGCGTTCCGGCTCGAGCGGATCCTGATCGAGCATCAGTCGCCGGCCGAGCACGTGTACTACAACGTGCCGTCGCCGTGGCTCCTGGTCAAGCTCCTGCGGCTGCTGCAGTACTATCCGCCGCCGGAGGAGCCGCCGCTGCGGAACATGATCGAGAAGGTCATCAAGCGCGTGCTCGAGATGGCGTCCGAGCCGACCAAGAACGTCCAGCAGAACAACGCCCAGAACGCAGTCTTGTTCGAGGCCGTCAACGTGGCGATCCACGTCGAGTGCGACGCCGACCTCATGGACCAGATCACGTTCCGGCTGGGGTACTTTATCTCGTCGCGCGAGACGAATCTGCGCTACCTCGGCCTGGACGCGATGGCGCACCTGGCAGCGCGCTCGCTCGACCTCGAGCCTGTCAAGAAGCACCAGGAGACGATCCTGCACTCGCTGCGCGACCGCGACATCTCGGTTCGCCGCAAGGGCCTCGACTTGCTGTACTCGATGTGCGACTACACCAACTCCGGCGTCATTGTGGGCGAGCTGCTCAAGTACCTCGAGGTGGCCGACTACGCCATCCGCGAGGACATGGTCATCAAGATCGCCGTGCTCGCAGAGAAGACCGCGATGGACTACAAGTGGTACGTGGACACGTCCATCAAGCTCATTTCGATCGCGGGCGACTACGTGTCCGAGGAGGTCTGGCAGCGCGTCGTCCAGGTCATCTCCAACAACGACGAGCTGCAGCCGTACGCGGCGCAGATCATCGTGGACTACCTACGGGGGCCGTCGTACTACGAGGCGCTGGTCAAGATTGGCGCGTACGTGCTCGGCGAGTTCGGCCACCTGATCGTGGACACGCCCGGGTACTCGCCGATCGAGCAGTTTGTGGCGCTGCAGGACAAGTTCCCGCTGTGCTCGGCGGCGACCAAGGCCATGCTGCTGTCGACGTTCGTCAAGTTCGTCAACCTGTTCCCGGAAATCAAGCCGAACCTGCTCCAGATCTTCCAGGCGTACACGCAGAGCCTGGACTCGGAGCTGCAGCAGCGCGCGTGCGAGTACTTTGTCATGTCGTCGCAGCCGAACGACGAGCTGTTGCGGGTGGTCTGCGACGAGATGCCGCCGTTCCCGGAACGCGCGTCCGTGCTGCTGTCGCGGCTGCATGAGAAGCACGCGTTCTCGGAGGACAAGCGGACGTGGTTTATCGGCGGCAAGGACGCCGCGTCCGAGGGCGAGGCTCTGCGCCTGAACCGGTCCGGCCCGCTCAAGCGCGCGTTCACGACGACGGGCAACATCCTCGACGCGGCCTCGGACGAGCTCGAGTCGCTGAACCTGAGCGAGTCGGCGCGGCCGCTCGCGGCCACACCAAGCACGACCGTCCCGCGCGACGAGAGCCAGGCGACGTCGCTCAACGTGTTTGAGCTGCTCTCGGCCGACTGGGAGTACGGGTTCACGCGGCTGCTGTCGCGGTCCGAGGGCGTGCTGTACGAGGACAGCCAGATCCAAATCGGCCTGCGGTCCGAGTACCGCGGCCACATGGGCTGCCTGATTCTCTACTTCAACAACAAGTCCAAGATCCGGTACACGTCGCTGGCCACGCAGCTCTTCAACACGGCCGGCGACGACGCGCTCAGCCTGTCGTCGCCCAACTTCCCCGACCCGACGCTGCGGCCCCAGGGCCAGTCGCAGCAGATGGTGCTGGTCGAGGCCAAGACGCCGTTTGAGCACTCGCCGGTGATCAAGGTATCGTACCTCGCGGGCTCGCTGCAGTCGCTGTACTTCAAGCTGCCGGTGGTTGTGCATAAGTTCATGGACCCGGTCGAGCTCGACATCGACTCATTCTTCAAGCGGTGGAAGCAGATCGGCTCGGGCGTGCGCGAGGCCCAGCGCATTTTCAAGGCCGCGCGCGCCCACGGCGAGACCGACCTGGCGCGCGATGCGCTCTTGCACTTCCAGGAGTCGGTCGCGGCCGACCTCGGCTGGGGCGTCTCCGAGCATGTCGACCCAAACCCGAACAACACGGTCGGTGCCGGCGTCATCAATCTGGACGGGTCCAAGCTGGGGTGCCTGGTGCGGATCGAGCCGAACTTTGAGGCGAGCATGTACCGCGTGACGGTGCGGGCGACGGACGAGGCCGTTCCGGGCCTGCTGCTGGCGCCGCTGGTGGACGCGCTGAAGCGCGGGCCGAAGAAAAAGCATATGGGGTAGGCATGAGCCGCACAGTGTGCGGCGCGAGCCGCGCGGTCCGCCGCGGCCGGCTGCCCGTCGGGCAGGGAGCATATAGCCGCAGCATATAGCCGCACGCAGGGTGCGCTCTCGATGGAGTCACCGCCGGAGGCCCGGTGCATTGGCACGCGAACCTCGGCCGCGGCTCCGTCTAGGGTAGCTGCCTGTCAGGCGGACCATATAGCCGCTGTGGCATATAGCCGCATCCGGACGCACCTCAACCGGGGCTCTGCGGAGGCCATTGGGCAGGTGCGCATGCATATAGCCGCATTGCCACAAACGCCGTTTACATGTGATGTATGCTACCGAAAGAACACTTAATCCATTGCGCCGTCTATGTAATGTCTATGCTGTCTTTTTGGGCGGCCGCACACCAAAGATGGTCGTGCCGACACGGACGTTGGTCGAGCCCTGACGAATGGCCTCCTCAAAGTCGCTGCTCATGCCCATGCTGAGCTCGAGGTCCAGGCCGAGCGCGGTCTGGACCGTGTCGCGGATGGCCACGAGCGTCTTGAAATCGGCGTTCTCGACGTCGGCGGCCTTGGACCGCGCAATGTCGCCGATGGTCATGAGACCGACGAGCCGCAGGCCCGGGCACTGGTCGACGACGTGGCGGGCCAGGGCAAGCACGTCGTCGGGTGCGACGCCCGACTTGCTGTCCTCGCCCGACGTGTTGACCTGAAGGTACACGTTCAGCGGGCCGAGACCGGAGGCCTTCAGGCCAGCGCGCGTGTCGCTCAGCTTGGACGCCTTCTTGGCCGTGTCGACCGACTCGACCGCGTACAGGTTCGGCACGGCGGCCAGCGCAGCGCACTTGTTCGTCTGCAGACCGCCAATGAAGTGCCACTGCACGTCCGCCGGAAGCGTCTGCGCCTTGTCGAGCAGCTCCTGCATGTAGTTCTCGCCAAAGTGGCGGTGGCCGTGCGTGTAGAGCGCAAGCACGTCCTCGGCCGGCTTGAGCTTCGACACGGCCACGAGCCGCACCTGGCGGCCGGCCGCGGCCGCGGCCACCTTGGCGGCCACGTCCGAGATGTTGTCCACCAGCTCCGCCGCGCGCGCGGCGTCCACGGCGAGCGTGCTCATCGCTGGGCTAGTACGGATCAATCGCGGGAACGACTGCAGCGTGCGTCCAACCGCGCGCATATCTACGACCGTTAGTCCGGACCGTGCGGCTGCTTGCTCGTCGCTCAGAGTATTTCGAATAGTGTAATCATCAGGTTCATGATTAGCATGGAAATTGTTCATCACCGGCCGAGCCGCGACGAGCAAGCAACGTGGGCACTTACATCGCTACAAGCGGGTACCTGTCGTTAGCACGGGTTCACGGCCGCAGCGTGTGTCTCGTTCAGAAATCCGATGAGTTTGGCTTGGAGTCGAATCATCATAGGCTCTATGATTGGGGCGACAAAGATTCATCATTGAGACGGCCGCTGCGCGGGACGTACCTGAGAAAATTTTTATTAAATTGTACGGGGGACAAAGGACGCGCGGGAAAAAATGTTTTATGCGCCGCGATAGCCGGGTAACAACAAAGCCCTAATCAGGGCTCGCTGCGTCATACCGTCACGAGCAGTGAGCTGTCAGATAACGGCGGGGTCGACAGCAAGCGACGGTGTGATATAGCTGGCTTCAGGGCAGGCGAGCGGAGCCGCACGACGCAGGACGTGGCACGAGCAGATCGCACACGGCTTCAGACACCAGATCGGATCGCGAGATGACCGAGGGCGAAAGCAGCATGGCGCAGGCGCGCGCAGAAACGCCCGCCGAGAGCGGCGCGGTCGGCTGGTCCGCGCGCAACGAGTCGGTAGGTGGCGCGCGCGGGGCAGGCTAACCGCCAGATCGTGCTGGGGCCGTACACGTATCTGACGGAGCACCCGGGCAAGGACATCCGCCAGCTGTTTATGGACGCGTTCAACCACTGGCTGCAGGTGCCCGAGCGGTCGCTGGAGATCATCAACCGGGCGGTGTCGATGCTGCACACGGCATCGCTGCTGTAGGTCGGTCGCGGGGCGAGCTGACGACAGCGTGGACGACGTCGAGGACAACGCCAACCTGCGCCGGGGGCACCCGGTGGCGCACAGCGTGTTTGGCGTGGCCCAGACGATCAACTCGTCCAACTACGTGTACTTCCTGGCACTGCAGGAGCTGGCACTGCTCGGCAACGCCGAGGTCTACAAGATCTACGCGGAGGAGATGATCAACCTGCACCGGGGCCAGGGCCTGGACCTGTACTGGCGGGACACGCTGACGGTGCCGAGCGAGGAGGAGTACGTGGCGATGGTGCAGAACAGTACGTGATCCCGTGGGCCGGCTGACGCAGAAACGGGCGGGCTGTTCCGGCTGGCGATCAAGCTCATGCAGAGCGAGTCCGCGGTCAAGCTGTAGGTGTGCGCGCGGCCAGGCTGACGGCAGCGACTTTGTTCCCCTGGCCAACCTGATCGGGGTGCTGTACCAGATCCGCGACGACTACCTCAACCTGCAGTCGGACCAGTACTCCAAGAACAAGGGCTACTGCGAGGACCTCACCGAGGGCAAGTTCTCGTTCCCGATCATCCACAGCATCCGGGCCAACAGCAACAACGACCAGCTGCTCAACATCCTCAAGCAGCACACGGCGGACCGGCTGATCAAGAACTACGCGGTGTCGTACATGCGCGACACGACGCACAGCTTCGCGTACACCGAGCAGGTGATGGCCGGGTACGCGGCGCAGGTCAAGGCCGAGATCGAGCGGCTGCAGGTCGCGCCCAACCCGCTGCTCGACGGGATCTTCAAGGGCATCCTCGAGTAGCATTGTCGATTGGAGGTGTATATAAGTACAATGTGGATCCGTAAATGCAAAGATCACTTGAACAGCTTGCGCAGGGAGATCTGGCCCTCGTCCGCGCGCGAGAGCACCTTGGCCACGGCCAGCTCAAAGTCCTCCTGGGTGACGTGGATGCGGCGCTCGCGCAGCGCGTACATGCCGGCCTCGGTGCAGACGCCCTTGACCTCGGCGCCGGAGCAGCCGTTCATCTTCTCGGCGACCTTGCGCAGGTTGATGCCGCGCGTGAGGTTCATCGAGCGCGAGTGGATGCGCAGGATGTCGGTGCGCGCCTCGACCGTCGGCGGCGGGAACTCGATCTTGCGGTCGATGCGGCCGGGACGCAGCAGCGCGGGGTCGAGGATGTCGAGCCGGTTCGTGGCCATGATGACCTTGATGTTCTTGGTCGACTCGAAGCCGTCGAGCTGGTTGAGGAGCTCGAGCATGGTGCGCTGCACCTCCGAGTCGCCGCCGGACGAGCCCTCGACGCGGCTGGAGCCGATCGAGTCGATCTCGTCCATGAAGATGATCGACGGCGCGTGCTCGCGCGCCATCACGAAGAGCTCGCGGACCATGCGCGAGCCCTCGCCGATGTACTTCTGCACGAGCTCCGAGCCCGACACGCGGATGAACTTGCACTCGGTGTGGTGCGCCACCGCCCGCGCCAGCAGCGTCTTGCCCGTGCCCGGCGGGCCGTACAGCAGCACGCCCTTGGGCTGTGCGATGCCGAGCGACTCGAACAGCTCGGGGTGCTTCACCGGCAGCTCGATCACCTCCTTGATCTCCTTGATCTGCTTGTCCAGGCCGCCCACCATCTCGTACGTCGAGTCCGGCACCTTCTCGACCATCATCAGCGACACCAGCGGGTCCACCTTGTTGGGCAGGATGCTGTGCAGCTGGTACGTGTCCGACCGCAGGCACACCCGCAGGCTCGGCGTCACCTTCTTGATGTCGATGTCCGGCGCGATGTCGACCACGTACTTGCCCTCGGGATGCACCTTGACGAGCACCTTGGTCTTGCCCATGGCCTTCACCACCTCACCGACGTACGAGCCGGGCTCCTGCAGCAGCTGGAGCTCCTCGCGGAGAAGCCGGACTGCGGTCAGCGCGGCGCGCCGGCGACGTACCTTTGGCGTTGAGCGCATTGCGCTGGGCCTCCAACCGGCGGAGGTTCTGCGTCTTCTCGGTGATCTGCAGCTCCGTCTCCTCGATCTTCTGCGTGTAGTACGGCTTGATGCCGCTCTCGCGGGCGATGAGGACGGTCATGCTGGCGACGATGGCAGCGGGGGACCGTTTCGATGGATGGAAGCTTGCGTGCGACTGGAAGGCGCGGGAACCTGGCGAGGTGGTTGCGTGTGGGACCTAACCCTAGATACGCGGGGCCGGTGCTGGCGTGCGGCTCGCCGGCGCCGGCGAGCGACCCGACCCGCGCGACGGCGACCCGCGCGACGACCCGCGCACAGGGCGGCCCGCGCGCGCCGGGCCGACCCGCGCGACCCGCGCGACCCGCGGGCCGCCGCGCCGCACGCCGCGCCGCGCCGCGCCGCACGCCGCCCACGGCCGGCCGGCCACCCCATCCATCCCCCCGCCATCGCAATTGCCTCCCGCCCTGTAGTCCGTCGCCGGCAGCGCCTGCCGCCGTCTGCCGTCGGCCTGTGCGCCTATCGCGCCGCACCCGCCCCCACCACGGCGTGGATCGCCGCTGATCCGGCGTTGGGAGCACATCCGAGTCAAGCGCAATCTCCAGCCGGCGGCTATCGTCTTTCCTCTCGACCGCTCAGTATCGGCCCAGCCGTGACCCATCGGCGTACATAGACAGCTCGCGACCTGGACCCGGTCCAGGCGAACTCTGGGCGCGGCAAGAGCAGCACACGCGGCACGATAGGTGAGCAAAGGGCGCACGGGTGTGGGTCGTCGGCGACCTCCCGATCCGCGATTGGCGGCTCCACGGCGCCGGCAGCGAACAGCCGCTCACACGACAGTCTCCAGACGCGCTCGCGGACGATTAGGTCCCCAGGGCACGGCCACAGGCGCAGCAGCACGATGGCGGCCAAGGAAGTCGAGCTCGAGCGGTTTCGGGCCGAGTGGCAGCGCGAGGTCGAAAACAACAGCCGGCGCGGCGCAGCGGCCGGCGCGCGCGCGGCCGCGCAGAAGCAGACGCGGGCGGCGGAGGCGCAGGCAGCGCGCGCCGGCGCGAGCGGGTCCGCCGCCGCGGCGCGCAACTACGCCAGCCTGGACGAGGCCGAGCTGATTCGGCGAACGACGCGGCTCGAGCTGGCACCCAAGCCGGTGGCGGTCCCGGCCGACACGCTGCCCACGACGGCCGCGCTCGAGGAGGAGATCGAGCAGTCGGACGCGGACTCGGCCGACAAGGCGCTGCGCATGTACGAGCTCGCGGTCGAGCGCGAGCAGAGCGGGAGCCTCGCGGACGCGCTCAAGCTGTACCGGCGCGCGTTCCGGCTCGACGAGACCGTCGACAACCTTTACAAAGACAAGCACTTCCCGGCCGGACGGGCGCGGGCGGCCGAGCCGTCGCAGAAGCAGGCCACGTCGACGCTGCCGTCGACGGACGGCGCGGCCGTGCTGGCCGACTACCAGGACGTGGCCGTCGAGGCCGAGGACGACGCGCTGCCGTCGCCGCTGATGACGCTGCCAAACGAGCTGCTGACACACCTGCTCCGGCTGCTGGCGCTGGCCGACCTGTCCGGCTTCACGCGGACGACGTACACGTGCCGCAAGCTGGCGTTCCTGGCCTACACCGACACCACGCTGTGGCAGCGGCTGTGCGAGAGCGAGTTCCCGCGCATGGTCTACACCGACGACGTCGACGAGGCCGCGGTGTTTGCCAGGTACGGCGCGGACTGGCGGCGCATGTTCCTCGAGCGCCCGCGCGTGCGCTTCAACGGCGTCTACATCTCGACGTGCAACTACCACCGCGACGGCGTCTCGGACTCGTGGTCGTCGCCGATCCACATGGTCACGTACTACCGCTACATGCGCTTCTACGACGACGGCTCGGTGCTGTGGCTGCTGACGACGCGGGAGCCGGCCGAGATCGTGCCCGAGCTGCGGCTCGGCGCGTCGACCACGCTGTACCCGCAGCTCAAGGGCATGACCGTGGGCTCGTGGTCGCTGTCGATCGACGGCCGCGTGAACATACGCGTGACCGGGCCCGTGGCCAAGTACGTGTTCCTGCAGGAGCTCGAGGTAGGTGCGCGCGCGGGCCGTGCTGACGCCAGATCAAAAGCGCCGGCCGCGGCCGGCAGAACCGGCTCAACTGGGTGCATTTCTACTCGCTCAACCAGGTCACCGACCACCTGCTCGAGTTCTCGCTGCCGCACGAGAAGCCGTACTACTTCTCGCGCGTGCTGTCTTACGACCGCGAGGAGAGCTTTGCTGTTGGTAGCCAATGAACGAGCGTCCGAACGAGAGCGCGATGGGCCGAGGCACGCGCCCGGGCCGGTGCGTCGCTTACGCAGCTGCCGCTCCGCCACCAGTCCGTTTGAGAGCCCCGCACCGGCGCTACTGGCGCCGGGGGGACCCCGCATTTGCTGGCTAGCGCATGTAGGCGGCCGTGGCAGCGCACGGCTGCAGGCACGGCTGAGGCGCGGCGGTGGCCGCCGGGCCGTCTGGGCAGGCTGGGTGCGGCCGGCGGGCGCGGGCCGGCCACGCGGCGCCGCAGTCCGTGCGGCGCGGCGCGGCGCGGCCCGCGCGACCCGGGTCGGCCGCAGCGGACGGGCCGGGGCGGACCCGACCCCGCTTCCCGACTGGGCGCGCGGGCCGGGCGGACCCGCGCCATCCAGATCGGGCGCCCTTACAGCCCTAACCCCACAACATTTGCACATGATTTCGAGCTCCGCGACGTCTAGTGACGACAAGCTCGCCAGGGCGTCGACGTACCGCGGGATTTACACGAGCGGAGACACCAGTCTTTGCGGGTCCGGAACGGGTCTCAGTGGATGCAGAGGCCCGACCAGAGCACGAACACGCCGTGATTGCAGCCACGGCCAGAGAGACGGCGTCGCGACGTCCACGCAAGCACGCCGCGACCGACGGCGCCGGGTCGAGCAGGCACGGCCAGCGGCACGGTGCACGGGGGTACAGACGCCGGCGGGCGGGCCGGCGCGGACCGCGGGGCCGCGGGTAGCGCCGGCGCCAGCAATATAAGACTGGGCGGGGGCCCCGGACCGGCCATGTCGGTCTACACGCACGCGGCCGAGGAGCTCAAGTCGCCGACGCCCCCTTTCGCAGACCTCTTCCCGAACGGGCTGCTGTCGCCGCCGGCTGGGAGTGCGCTGCTCAGTGACCAGGAGGTCCAGGCCTACACCGACTTCCTCGACCGGTTCGCGCTCAACCCGAGCACCGCCGGCGAGAGCTCGCTGTTTGGGGAGCTCGAGTTCCCCGACTTTGGCGCGCCGCCGATGAACGCGCTGGACGCGCCGCCGGACGTGTTTGACGCGACGTACAGCCCGCACCTGCGCGATTACGACGACATGCTGCTGTTTCCGCCGCACGGCGCGCCCGAGTACGGCACGGCGCCGCCGCCGCGGCCGCCGATGCCGACCGGGCCCGGCCAGCTGACGGCCGAGGACCGTGCGGAGCTGCTGCGCAGCTACTACCGCGAGCGGAGCCTGGCGTTCGGGTCGGACCCGCGGTTCCGGCCGACGGGCTTTGCGGCGTACGAGGAGGAGCCGGGCCGGCGCCACACAGAGGCCGGCCCGGCCGGCGTCGGCGCCAGCGAGATCCTGCACCAGATGGCGGCCACGCCGCGGCCGGACCCCGGCACGCCCGACAGCGGCAGCGACGACGGCCGCCGGGCGAAGCGCAAGCGCAAGCCGGACGAGCCGGCCGCGCGCACGGCGTCGCCGCTCGAGCGGCGGCGCGCGCCGTCGAACGCGCCCGAGCGCGAGACGCTGACCGAGGCCCAGAAGCGCGCCAACCACATCTCGTCCGAGAAGAAGCGCCGGGACATGATCAAGAACGGCTTCAACGAGCTGTGCGAGCTCGTGCCGGTGCTGCGGCACCCGCAGCACGCGGTCGGCGAGCCCGGCCGCAAGGACACGGGCGAGTACCGCGCGGGGCCGGCCGGCGGCGCCAGCACGGCCAGCAACGGCCCCGGCTTCAGCAAGAGCACGATTCTGGGCCACGTCGCCGAGTTCTTCCAGGAGCTCGCGTGGAAGAAGGCGCGGCTGCGGGAGCTGGTGGCGAAGCTGGAGACCGAGACCGCTGTATGATGTACGATCGCTACGCATGGGATTCGGATGGCGTTTGTTTTTTGCCTTATATAACACATCTTACAGAGAGACTGCGGCGCCGCACGGCGTGCGGCGCGGTCAGCCGCACCCGGTGCGGCTCGCCGCGCCGCGCGCCGTGCGGCTCAGGCGGCCACCGCCGCGCACCGCCGCACCGCCCACCACGTATGCCAAAACTCGCCGCCGCGCGGCTATTACACCGTCCATCAAAAAGGCTGCCGCCCATTAAACAATCACGAACCCCAAATATTCACAACCAATCCGGACAGCCAATATGAACAGAGGCGGCCGTCCGGGATGCAAAGGCCTACGCGGCCAGGACCGACGCCGGCATGAAGAACGCGCCCTGAGGCGACACGTTGCCGGCGATCTGCGCGGCCTCGGCTGCGCTGCTGAACCAGAAGCCGCCCATGGCCACCATGTAGCTCAGGATCAGGATCGAGCCCTTGAAGTAGTTGGACCGGCCCTCGGCGTAGATGTACGACAGCAGGAACACGCACAGCACGACCACGACCAGGTCCCACCGCGGGAACACGAGCGAGAACGTAAAGTCGCGGAGGATCTCGTAGTCCTTGTAGTTGAAGATGCTGAACACGACCAGGGCCGGGATCTGCAGCAGGCACACCTGCAGCACGTACGCGGAGCCGATCTCCATGCTGAGCGCGATGTTGCCGTTCATGGCGAAGGAGATGGCGTTGAGGAACTCGGTCGTGTTGGGCACGAGCGCGAAGAGCGTGATGCCGAGGAACTTCTCGTCGATCTTGACGCTGTCGAGCACGACGTCGACCGTGTCGACGAGGATCTCGGCGATGACCGCGTAGAGGATGGTGGCGCCGAGCAGGACGACGACGGACTTCTTGCGGCTCCAGTTGGGCGCGTCGTGTCCGCCGGCGGCCTCGGGCTCGGGCTCGGCCGGCGGCGCGGTCTCGGCGACCGAGACGTGCGACTTGACCGTGCCCGACTTCTTCTTGGAGCCCTTCTTGTCGACGTTGGCGTCGGCGTCGGTCATGGGCGCCTTGTGCTGCGGCGACGTCTGCCGCGAGAGCTCCTCCGAGGCCGGGAACTCGATCAGCGGGACGTCCTGGCGCTGCGGCGGCGCGTCGTTGCGGAGGAGCGCGGCCGACGCCGGCAGCGTCTGGTTGATCATGGGGATCTTGAACGCGCCGGTCGCGGTCGAGGCCAGGCTGCCGGCGGCGCTGTCGAGGCCGAGCGCGTGCTGCGCGGGCGCGTACGCGGGCTCGTCCGCGCCCGCCGGCCCCGTCGGCGCCGCGGCCGAGGCCGAGCTCTGCCAGATCATGGCCGCGTGCGTCCGCAGCGTGAACCACGAGCCGATGCAGTACGCCGCAAAGAGCAGCAGCGAGCACAGGTAGCTGAACGGCTTGACGGACTTGTTGTAGAACTCGTCGTTCAGCAGCGGGCCCAGGTAGAAGTTGCAGCGGCGGCAGTCCACCGACTGCGGCGAGAACGAGCGCCGGTCGCTGTCCGAGCACGGCATGCACGTCAGCTCGTACGAGCCGTAGACCTGGTAGAACAGCGTCGGCGCAAACGCGCCGATGATGGCAAACAGCAGCATCGTCGACGACACGCCCGCCGACTTGGGGTTGTACCGCTGGGTCTTGCGCTTAAGCGCGCCCGAGCACATGGACAGGCCCGGCATCAGCAGCACGCCCGCCAGGATGCTGCCGATGACCGAGCCCTCGACCAGGCGGCCCTTGCCCTCGGTGAGGGCGACGCAGTACAGGAAGACCTCGACGATGGTCGAGAAGAAGGCGTTGATGGCCGCGCCCATGCCCATGGACGACTGCGCCGAGATCGAGGCCACGGCCATGCCGATGAAGTACGCCAGCGGGATCACCGAGCACAGCGAGAGCACGAAGATGACGCCGGGCCGGGTGATGAGCGTGTGCTCGCCGAGGATGTGCGTGATCAGGTACTGGTCGAAGATCGTGAAGACGACGACGAACATGAGGTTCATGAGGAACACGTTCGTGCCGTCGACGGTGTACTTGTAGTAGTTCCAGCCGAAGGCGCGGTACGTGCACAGCAGGACCGAGCTGTTGGCCGGCGTGGCCGTGCGCGAGTACGGGCCGTCGTGGTGGTAGGACAGCGCGAGCGGGTGGCGGCGCAGGTGCGAGCAGAGGTGGAAGGTGACGCGGGCCATGGGGATGGAGAACACCAGGAACCACGAGACCGAGGCCGCGACCAGCAGGATCGGGTAGACGATCAGGTAGAAGCACAGGTAGAAGATCACGCGGCCGAGGTTCCACTCGCCGCGGCCGAAGAGGCGGCGCTTGATGAAGTAGGCCTGGCTGGAGCCGTCGGAGATGGCCGACGGCGCCAGCGACGCCGCGTCGTCCGCGCCGTGGCCCAGCAGCGAGTCCGTCTCGGAGATCGCGTCCAGGCTGAGCCGCGGCCGGTGCGTGTGGTGCGTGTGCGCCGACGCCGAGCGCTTGCGCGACGTGGGCCCGAAGAACAGCCGGCCGTGCTCCAGGTCGTCGGCCTGGCGCCACTGCTGGTACTCGCCCATGGACCGGCCCTCGCCCTCGTCCTCGAGCGCGTACTGGGCGTCCGTCTCGAGCTGCACAAACTTGCCGAACGGGAACAGCAGGTAGTTGCCCAGGCCGTAGAACGACCGGCCGTACTCGCGCGCCGACAGCGACCACCAGAAGAAGAAGCAGACCGCGGCCGAGATCTGGCACAGCAGCCACAGCGGGAAGCCGAAGAAGATCGACCAGACGTAGTTGCCCAGCCAGACCACCCACGACACCTTCTTGCCGGGCGTCGAGTGGATGTCGCCCTCGGCCAGCCGCTGCACCGACCGGTCCTTCTTGTAGAGCGCGGGCTTCCAGATGCGGATGCCGAACGGGTGCGACTCGTTGATGGCGTCCTGCCGCTCGCGCAGCGTGAACGACTCGACGCTGACGGCGTCCGACGAGTCGTCCTCGTCGTCCTCGCCGGCCGACCGCGTCTGCGGCGTCAGCGAGCCCGAGTCGCCCTCGGTGTCGTCGGGGCCGGAGCCGCCGGTCTCGTCGGCGCCGTCCGCCCGGTTCTCGTCCTCGCCGGCGGGGTACTCCAGCCGCCGCCGGAGCGACGACCCGCGCGCCGAGCCGTCGTCCTTGAACCGGACCTCCGAGATGGACGGCCGGTGGCTGTCGCGGCCGCGCTTGCGCGAGACCGTGCCGGCCCGGTGGCGGTGTGTGGACCCGGCGGAGCCGCGCTCACGCTCGACCTCGCCCTCGGCGTCCTCGGCCGAGAACGAGCGGTACTGGGTGCCGGACGCGCGCGACCGGCTGTAGGTGGACCCGGTGCTGGGGCCGAGCGGCGGCCGTCGGCTTTGGCCGGGCCCCACACCCTGGTCTGAAGGGTTGTCCATGATGCGGTCAGAAGGAGCGATCGCAGTCGGCGGAAAGATGGGTTCGCTCGCGAGCGAGAGAAGCCTGCAGAGGGAAATTGCCGCACGGTGGATCGATGGGGGACAGGATAGGTGGCCTGCAGCAGTTGAGGGTTATAAGGATGTTTACATGTGACACTGCCACAGTAAACACCTCAGCGCCACAGATGCTGCGGCGCCACTATCAGTCGCTTACGCACGATGACTGCTGTGGCGGTGCGGGCGGTGCGGGCGGTGCGGGCCGCGCGCGATCTGCGGTGCGCGCGGCGGCGCGCGGCCGCGCCGGCGGCTTGCTGCGACCCGCCGGGGCGCGCCCGCGGCCGGAGCAGCGGCGCGCGCCGGCGACGGCTGCCGGGCGGCTGCCGGGCGGCTGCCGGGCGGCGGCGGGGCGGCCGCCGGGGGGCGAGGGCTGCGGCGCCACGTCGCACAGCCACGGCGTGCGACGCCCAACAGGCCGGCAACGTGGCGCGCCGCACCGCAGCCGAGACAGCCGCCTAGCGCGGCGCACGCTTCCGTCATAGCGCGGCGGATGGTGCGACACGCAGGGCCGCCACTGCGCTGCGGCAGCCGCACCGCCACAGGCGGCTGCGCGGCGCGGCGCCGCGCCGCACGGGGTGCGGCTCGGCCGCGCCACGCCGTGCGCCGCACCGCCTCGCCTGCGCCGCACCTCCTGCCGCACCTCCTGCGCCGGTGCTCCTGCGCCGCACCGCCACCCGCCGCCGCCGCACCGCCACCCCGCGCCCCACCCCGCGCCCTCCCACGCCACGCCCAGTGCGGCTCACGCCACCACCGCCACGCCCCCTTCCGGCTAGCCATCGATCGCCCGGCCGTGCCTGCCCAGATCGGAAATTATCGTGAGCGCACCCCCCGACGCGCGGTCTCCAGGCGTTTTCAGGCCACGATCACTCAATTGCCCCATCCCCACCACCATGGACGGCTTCAGCTTCAAGCGGAAGAGCAAGAACAAGGCGGCCGAGAGCCCGTCGCCGCGCCGCGGCGCCTCGGTGCGGTCCGCCCCGGCCCCGGCGCCCATCAAAACACAGGCCCAGCCAAAGTTCGAGTCGCAGCTGCCTCAGATCGAGACCCTGCCGCCGCTGACGATGCCGTCGCGCAGCTCGCGTGAGGGCAATGCGCCGTTTGTGCCGTCGCCGCGCTCGTCGTCGTTCCAGCCGTTCGTGCCGTCGACGACGCCGGCGCCGGCGCAGGCTGCGCCGGCTGCGCGGCCGGCGACGGCCACACGCGACGCCCCGGCCGCGGGCGCGCCGGCCACCGCGCCCGCCGCCGCGCCGGCCGCCGCGCCGGCCGCCGCGCCCGCCGCCGCCGCCCCCACGGCCGCCGACAGCGTGCTCTCGGAGCCCGTCGCCGCCGTCGTCGCCGGCCCCGACGTCGCCGCCGCCGCCGCCAAGGCGCCCGGTGCGCTCGAGTCGGACGTCGTCATCGTGTTCGAGGTCGGCAAGGACCCCGTCGCCGCCGCCAACACGCTCAAGGCCCTCCTCGGCAAGCTCGAGAGCCGGCAGTTCGAGTACGCGTGCCGCTACTACCGGCCCGGCGCGCTCTTTATCTTCGTGCACGCGCCGGACGCCGTCGTCGCCGCCGCGTCGTACGAGTCGCAGTAAGTAGCCGGCCGGGCGCGCTGACCGCAGGATCCGCGACTACCTCTTTGGCGTGCGCACGTCCAGCCCCGTCAAGGTCGACGTCCGGGGGCCCGACTTTTCCGTCGCCGAGCGGCTCCGGCTCGTCAACGCGCTCCTCACGGCGCCCGAGAAAGAGGGCGGGCTCGGGCTCACGCCCCAGGAGAACGCCTGGCAGTGCGTGGACGCGATCTTTGCGCTGCACGACGTCGAGTTCGACCGCCAATGGGTCAAGCGCTGGTCCACCAAGTGGATGCTCGACCGCGAGGAGCTCCAGATCCTGCGCAACTACTTTGGCGAGAAGGTCGGCATGTACTTTGCGTTCCTGCAGTTCTACTTCCAGGCGCTGGCGATCCCGACCGTGGCCGGCGTGGCCGCGTACGTGATGCTGCCGGCGTTTGCGCCGTCGTTCGCCATCATCTCGTGCATCTGGTCCGTCTGCTTCGTCGAGGCCTGGCGCCGCCGCGAGGAGGAGCTGGCCATCGAGTGGGGCGTCAAGGGCTGCTCGCAGCTGCTGACGCCGCGGGCCGCGTTCCGCGGCGAGCGGCAGATCCAGGACCCGGTCACGGGCAGCGAGGTGCTGTACTACCCGTCCTGGAAGCGCACGGTCAAGAGCTTCACGTCGATCCCGCTGGCCGTGACGGCCGGGCTGATCCTGATGTCGGTCCAGGCGGTCGTGTTCTCGATCGAGATCTTCATCTCGGAGCTCTACAACGGCCCGCTGAAGCAGTACCTCGTCTTCCTGCCGACGGCGCTGCTGGCGCTGCTTGTGCCCACCGTGACCGCGTTCTACCGCGCGCTCTGCGTGCGCATGACCGAGTGGGAGAACCACGAGACCAAGCGCGGGTACGAGACCGCCATGACCCAGAAGATGTTCGTGCTCAACTTCCTGACGGCGTACATGGGCCTGTTTCTGACCGGCTACGTCTACCTGCCGTTCGGCCACCTGGTCGCGCCCAACCTGGACTTCATCTCGACGTCGGTGCAGGCCATTGTCGGCGACTACGCCGTCACGTCCAAGGACTTCTCCATCAACGCGCTGCGCCTGCGCCAGCAGTACATCTACTTCACGGCCACCGCCCAGTTCATCCAGTTCTTTGTCGAGACCATGCTGCCGTACCTCCAGCGCCGGCTGTTCTCCGAGGCCCGCAAGCTGTCGGAGAAGGTCACCGGGCCGCACGAGGAGCTGATCGCGGACGCGCCCGAGGAGGCCGCGTTCCTGGGGCGCGTGCGCACCGAGGCCGCGTTCCCGGAGTACGACGTCGACGAGGACTACCGCGAGATGGTCGTCCAGTTCGGCTACCTGACCATGTTCTCGGCCGTGTGGCCGCTGGCGCCGCTGTTCAGCTTCATCAACAACTGGATCGAGCTGCGCGGCGACGCCATGAAGATCTCGCTGGACGTCCAGCGGCCGATCCCGGAGCACTGCGAGTCCGTGGGGCCGTGGCTCGAGTAAGTTGGGCGCGCGACGCTGCTGACGCAGCAACCTGGGCTTCCTGACCTGGCTCGGCTCGGTCACGACGTCGTCGCTGGTCGCCATGTACGCCGGCGCCGGCCGCGCCGAGGGCGCCGACCTGGGGCGCATCGTCAACACGCGCCCGTGGACGCTGCTGTCGGTCGTGCTGCTGTCGGAGCACATCTACTTTGGCGTGCGGTACCTGGTGTCGATCGTGTTCAGCGCGCTGGAGAGCGCGTCGAAGCAGGTCGACCGCCGCGAGCGGTACCTGATCCGCCAGTCGATGCTGGTCGACAACCTGGGCGTGCCGCCGTCGGTGTCGGCGACGGTGCCGGCGCCGGCGGCGGGCGCGCCGGTGGGCGCGGGCGTGGCCGCGGCGTTCGAGCTGCTGGAGGCGGTCATGCGCAAGGGGCCGGCGGAGAAGAAGGACGAGTAGGCGTGAGCCGCACGCCGTGCGGCTCAGCAGAGCGCCGCACGCCGTGCGGCGCCGCCCCGCGCAGGGTAACTCCGCGGCTCACCGCGGCTCACCGCGGCCCCCGCCGCGGGCCGCCCGCCACCCGTCCCGCGAGCCGCACGCTGTGCGGCGCAGGCCGCCCTGCCCGCGCCCGTGCGCGGCGGTCCATAGTAACATACATTTTGCCGTCCGAGCCGCGCGGCGGCCACTTATCTATTTTTATCGCGGGCGCAGGCGCAGTCGCCGGTCACGTGACGGCCCAGGGCCGCCGAAAAAAAGGGACACCCAGACCGCCGCCGACCAGCTTCTCGTCCCCACGGCTCTCCTGCAACGCCGGGCGCAGACACAGGCTCCGCAATGCGATATTGGGCCGCTCTGATCGGGCTGCTTGCCCTCGGCGTCTCGGCATCGCCGATCGCCGCCGTCTCGGCCTCCTCCGGCTCGCTGACGGTGCTCTACTCGACGTTCTACTCGTCGCTGCCCACTTCCGGCACCGACCGGTCGTCGCTCGCCGTCGACGGCGGCTCGTCGGCCGCGGCCACCAGCCGGTCCTACTACAACCCGCGGTCGTCCGCGACCGCCAGCAGCGTGGCCACGCAGTCCACGTCGGTGGCGGTCGCGCCGGTCAACGCCACGTCCGGCTACACGGATGCGTTCCAGATCGACGTCTCAATCGTCACCGCCGGGTCCGAGCTCGCGATCGCGGCGTACCTGTACCCGCTCACCGTCGACGCCGCGCGCGTGTCGGGCACATCGGTAAGTGGCTGCCAGGCCTGTCTCACCCAGAACACCACCTTCGAGGGCCCCATGGTGGCCTACGCCGGCGCCAACTCGACGCTCAACGACTCGAGCATCGCCTACATCTCGTGCGACGGCGCGGGCGCGTCCGCCAACGTCGCGCGCGCGTTTGACCTCAACCCGCAGTGCATCGTGCTCTACTCCGAGACGGCCAAGCTGTGCGAGCTGCTGACGAGCGCGCTGTCGTCCGACAACATCGGCGCGGTCTTCTCGACCGTGTCCACGTCGGCCGCGCGCGCCATCAAGAACGCGATCCTGGCGTACCCGGGCGTGGCCGCGGGCGCCGTCATGGTCAACCAGACGCGCATCCTCGACACCGCCGAGACCGCCACCGGCTCCACCACGACGGCCACGGCCACCACGACGGCCACGCCCATCGTCATCGTCGGCAGCGCGACCACGGTCACGGTCACGCCCACGCAGCAGACCGCCGCGGCCACGTCCACGGCCGCGGCGGCGGCCAAGTCGGGCAACGGCTCGACCACGGTCGCCATGCTCATCCTCTACAGCATCACCGGCATTATCACCGGCCTCTTCCTGGTCGTCATCATTCTGGGCGCCATCCGCGCCCACCGCCACCCCGAGAGGTACCAGGTCATGACCACGCCCGACGGCAACGTGCAGCGGACGTCCCGGGCCCACGGCCTGGCCAAGGCCGTGCTGGACTCGATCCCGCTCGTCCGCGTGCCGATGCCGGCCGCGCGCTCGCCCACGCTGGCCGGCGACGACGACTCCAAGATCAAGATGGTCGACCTCGACGCCACCGGCCGTGTCGCCGCCGCCGCCCGCCGCGCGTCCGTCTCGACCCACACCTCCGAGACCACGCACACGGCCGTCGCCGTCGACGCCGCCGACTTCTCGGCCGACGACTGCCCGATCTGCTTCGAGAGCTTCGAGCCGGGCCAGCAGCTGCGCGTGCTGCCCTGCAACCACCGGTTCCACGTCGACTGCGTCGACCCGTGGCTGCTCAACTCGTCGTCGCAGTGCCCGCTCTGCCGGATCGACCTCAGCCTGCTGGCCAAGTCCAGCACCGACTCGGCCGACACCGAGCAGGAGTACGCGGCCGTGCCGGCCGTCGAGAGCTCCCGGCTGAACCGGCTGCTGGACATGTGGAACGCACAGCTCCTGCCGCGCGAGGAGCGCCGCATTGCCATGGAGATCCTGCGCGACGAGGCGCGCGTGCGCCGCGAGCAGCGCCGCACCCACGGCCTGCACAGCTTCTCCAACACGTTTGGGCTCCAGCGGACGGCGCCGATCCAGCACGACGAGGCGACCCGGACGCGCTGGCGCCGGTTCATCGACGACCGGCTGCGGCAGCAGCGGCGGGAGGCGACGACGGGCATGGCGCCCGCTGCGGCGGCGGCCGGGGCGACCGACGGCTCGGCCTCAGCCTCGGCCTCAGCCTCGGTGCCAGCCACCCCAGCCTCGGCCTCAGCCGCCCCAGCCCCGGCCCCAGCCGCCCCAGCCCCCGGCGCCACCAACGCCCCCGCTCAGCCCCCCACCGCCCCCTAGGCTCATCCGGCACAGGTGCCGGCTCTCTTCAGCATGCCTGGTCATGCGGCCACGCTCGGTCTCGGTTTATTCATACATTGGTCTATACAGTACACACGATGCAATGCAACTTTTAATCCCGTAGCTACAGCGCCAACGGCACGCCCTTGGCAAACACGACCGTAAACTTCTCGCTCCAGGCGAGGTACTTGTCGTCCGCGCAGGCCACCGAGGCCGCCGTGGCCACGATGCGGGCCACGGCGTCCATGATGGTCTTCTGCAGCGCGACCTCCTCGCCGTCGTCGAAGTCCTCCTCGGGGATCATGCCCGCCAGGTTGTCGATCTGCTCGGCCAGCACGCTGGCGTCGGCCAGGATCGCATCCAGCTTGGCCGGCGCGGGGCTCGCGCCGAGGAAGCACTCGGCCAGCGGGCCCGCGGCCAGCCGCGTCTTGCCCAGCGCCGTGTAGAGCGCCTGGATCTGGACGAGCTTGTCGCGCCACATGCGGGCCAGCGGCAGCCGCCGGCGCAGCTCGTCCGCGGCCAGGGCCGACGCGGGCATGCCCCACTCGTCGTCGTCCGAGACGGGCTCGTCCGTGAAGTCGGCCTCGCTGGCCACAAAGTCCTCGAGCTCCTCGACCGCGTCGCCGACCATGGACCGGAACTCGGCCAGCCGCAGCTGCACGACCTCGGCGACGACCTTGGCGCCGGCCGCCGTGATTGCCCCGTCGACGGGGGCCAGCGCCGTGTCCAGCCGCTTGAGTTCCTTGCACTTGCCGACCGCCAGCGCGGCCGCGACGTACTCCTTGACGATTTCCGACCGCTGCTCGTCCGAGGCCTCCGCGAGCGACAGGCTGTCGAGATGGCCCACCAGCTTGTCGTCGTCGTCCACGGGCTTGCTGCCGAGCTCGGCCAGCATCTTGTCGAGCGCGCCGACGAGCTCGAGCCCGACGTCGACGACGGTGCGCCGGACGGCTCGGACGCTGCGGGCCGGGCCGGCCTCTGGTCCGGCGTACGCCCGGTCGATGGCCACGGGCACGAGGGGCAGGACGCGGATCAGCGTGTCCTGCGACCGCGCAACCTCGCGCCGCGCGCTTGCCAGCTGCACCTGCTCCGCGTCGGTCGTGCCGGCGATCGTGGCCAGGCTGCGCGCCGCGAGAACGAGCTTCAGCACCTCGAGCTCGATCAGCGGCGCCAGCTGCGCCAGAGGCGGGGCCTCCGAGGCCTTGGCCAGCACGTCCTTGGCCTTGACCGAGCCTTTGAAGACCTTCTCGACGACCTTGAGCGTCTCTCGTAGCGGGCCAAAGTCCATGGTGTGTTGATCTGGAGGGAGCGGTGCGAAATTTTTTGTGTCCCAGTGAGCCGCACGACGTGCGGCGCGCGGCCGGCCGCCGGACGACTCGTCGGAGCGCGGCCTGCAGGCGCCACTGTCGACCGGTCACCGCTGGGGGCGCAGCACGGCCAAGGAGCCTCGGCCGCGGGCCGCCGAGACCGGCTGCAGTCCAGGCAGGCCCCGTGGCATATAGCCGCGTGGCTTAGCTGTGGCGCATTGCCGCCAGATCATCCACAACGCAGCCGCCTGCATTGCAGACCTCCGGGCACCGCTCAAGCCTCGTACGCCGCGGACTGGGCCGCGACCGGCCCGTCCCAGCAGACCGCTACAGATCTACAATGGCACAAATTCATGCAAATGCAACCAGTTCATTACTATAGAGGCAGGCAGAGTCAATCAGACATCCCAGGAAGGACATTGGCGGTCACAGACACGTCTAAGATGGGTTCTTATGCGACGCGCTACCGTGGAAACTGCGAACGTTTAAGGAATCTTCATCACCTTGACTCTCTGGCCCGCGAGCATGCGAACTTGCGTCCTGTTCGTTAGATCTGTCTCGCAAAAGCGAGAGCGTCTGGAGTAGATCAGACTCAAGTTACTGGCAAGTAAATAGACCCCCTGCGAAAGGGGTCATAGGGTTGTCCTCGTCAGAGTCGAATCGGACTGGGAAAGAAGTGTTGTTCGTCGCATCATTTGAACTCCAGACGCTCTGCGTGGTGCTTACCTTGCATGCGTCGGTGCAGCGCCGGCCACGGCCAGCCCGCCCAGCGGACCAAGCCATGGCCAGTTGCACCGACCGAGCGTGGGGACTGCGGGCGTGGGCTCGGGTTATATAGTTTTGCGCGCAAAAATTTTTGTTAGCTTAGGGTTGGCAACGTAGGGTTCTGCGCGCTTCTGCCGGGTAACACACGCGCCGGGTAAGCTGTCAGATCTTTGCTCCCAGCGGCCATGATGTAATGCTCAGTCCACCACCAGGCCCGCAACCATGGAGCTCGTCGTCTGCATCAACTCTGGATCCTCGTCCGTCAAGGTCTCGGTCTACGGCCGGGCCGAGGGCTCGCCGCTTCTCATGGAGTGGGCGCTCGCCGGCCTCACCTCCGACCGCCGCACGGTCTCCTACAAGGTCTTCGCCGACGGCGCCGTCGTCGACAAGGTCAAGGGCTGCCAGGTCGACTGCAAGGACCACGACGCCGCGTTCCAGATCTTCCTCGACATGGCCACGGCAGGCTCGGACGCGCACGCGCCGGTCATCCCCGACTTCAAGAACGTCTACGCGATCTGCCACCGCATTGTCCACGGCGGCGCCAACCCCAAGCCGCTCAAGATCACCACGGAAGTCTACAACAAGCTCGACGAGCTGTCGGACCTCGCGCCGCTGCACAACCAGCGCGCGCTCGACATCGTGCACTCGTGCATCGACCGTCTCGGCGACGCCGTCACCAACGTGGCCTTCTTTGACTCGTCCTTCCATGAGTCCATTCCGCGCCACATCTACACGTACCCACTCGACCTCAAGGTGCAGGAGCACCACAAGATCCGCAAGTTTGGCTTCCACGGGCTGTCGTACTCGTTCATCACGCGCTCGGCGGCCACGTTCCTGGACAAGCCTGTCGGCGACGTCAATCTGGTCGCGCTCCACCTCGGCTCGGGGGCGTCCGCCTGCGCCATACGGCACGGCCGCTCGCTCGACACGTCCATGGGGCTCACGCCACTCGAGGGCCTGCCGGGCGCCACTCGCTCCGGCAGCATCGATCCTTCGCTCATGTTCCATTACCACTCGGACGCCTCCCGCATGTCTGCAGCTAGCTCGACCGATCTAAAGCTGTCGGTGGCGGAAGACATCATGAACCGCCACGCCGGCTGGAGCGCGCTAACGGGCACGACCGACTTTGGCGACATTGAGAAGCGCGCGGCCGGTGGCGACGAGCTGTGCGCGTTGGCGTTTGACCTGTTTGTCAACCGCGTCTGCAACTACGTGGGCTCGTACTTTGTGGCGCTGCGTGGCGACGTCGACGCGCTCGTGTTCGCCGGCGGAATCGGCGAGAAGAGCGCCCGGTTCCGGGCCGAGGTCACGGGCCGCCTGGGCTTCCTGGGCGTTGAGCTCAACGCCGACACGAACGGCCAGGCCGCGCAGAGCGACGACGTTGTCGTTGACGTGTCGGCGGCGACCGCCCGGGTCAAGACGCTTGTCGTCCAGACGGACGAGCAGCTCGAGATGGCTCTGGAGGCGCACCAGCTGAACCTGTAGGTCCATAGCAATTGACGGTGGCGGAGATCTGGCGTGGCGTGAGCCGGCGCGTGTGGCGCGGCGTGGCGTGAGCGCGTGCGGCGGTGGCGCGGTGTGGCGCGGATACACGGCCGGGTAACCATGGCAAAACTTCGCCGCACGCCGTCCCGAACCACCACCATGCTGCTGTTCCGATCAGCCCTCAGAATCGCGCGGCCACAGCCGGCCGCGCTGCTCGTGCGGCCGCTGCTGGTCGGCAGCCTGCCCCGCTACGCGGCCGGCTTTGCCTCGCAGTCGCCGCGGCCACCCGTCGGCAATTCGGCCGGCCCGTCCGTCGACCCGGCCGCGCCTCTCGACCCCGTCTTCACGCCGCCCGCCGCGCCCGCCGACCCCAAGACCCGCCGTCGGCTCTCGCGCGAGTCTATCCCCCTCTCGGCCGAGAAGAGCGAGTTCGAAAAGGTCATGAAGCGCATGGTCGACGAGTACTTCAAGTACGTCAAAAAGTACCCCTTCTGGCTCTACGGCCTGCCGTTCATCCTCGTCATCCTCGGCGGATTCTACATCTCGCAGGACTTCGCCGCCGTGCGGTACGAGCAGTACGACCGCAAGCATCCGTTCATGTCCGAAAACGAGATCACCCAGCTCGCCAAGAGTCGGCGACAGTTCAACATCAAGGACGAGTACTACCGGATGAACTACAAGTTCATGAACGACCCCAAGTTCACCGAGTGGGAGCAGGTGCGGGTCCCGCGCGGCCCGAACGACCCGCCCAGCGTGTGGTAGCGCGCGCGCATGTGTACATAGCAATGAAGCAAGTCAACCAAGAAATGATGATTACATGACTAAAACTAAATCTACATTATTCTCCAAGACAGAAGCTAGCAGCATGTGCCGGGCGGGAGCAACTTTTAGGTGGTATGTGGTTATTTGTAGTCGCCCTGGTTGTAGAGTCCGATGTCGACCTCGGCCTTGCCCTCCTCCTCGATGGTCTGGGGCGCGCCGTTCATGGCGCCGCCCGAGGCGATCAAGTGGGCCTTGTTGCCGAGCTTGCGGAACTGGGCGTTGCGCGAGCGCAGCTCCTCGAGGTGCTCGAGGTACGAGTCGGCGACGCCGGTGACGTACTTGCCGGTGAAGACGCCGACCTCAAAGTCCTTGATGGAGTCGCCGGCGCAGGCAGCGACAAGCCGGTCGAGGTCCTGGAAGATGACGTCGTCGGCGCCGATGCTCTGGGCCACCTCGGCCTCGGTGCGCGAGTACGCCACGAGCTCCTTGGTGTCGGCCAGGTCGATGCCGTAGATGTGGTTGAACCGGATCGGCGGCGCGCAGCTGGCGACGTAGACCTTCTTGGCGCCGGCCTCGCGGGCCATCTGGACGATCTCGCGCGACGTCGTGCCGCGGACGATCGAGTCGTCGACGATGAGCACCGCCTTGTCCTTGAACTCCATCTCCATGGCGTTGAGCTTCATGCGCACGCTCGAGCGGCGCTCCTGCTGGTTGGGCATGATGAACGTGCGGCCGACGTAGCGGTTCTTGACGAAGCCCTCGCGGTAGATCAGGTTGAGCGCGAACGAGAGCTGCAGCGCCGAGTTGCGCGACGTGTCGGGCACCGGGATCACGACGTCGATGTGGTCGCGGATGTGCTCGATGCCGCCGAAGCGCTCGGCCACGGCCGCCGCGAGCTGGTCGCCCATCGCCAGCCGCGAGCGGTAGACCGAGATGCCGTCGATGACGGTGTCGGGCCGCGCAAAGTACACGAACTCGAAGATGTCGGGCGTGTACGTCAGCTGCGGCACGACCTGCCGGATGAGCGGCTTCATGGTCGCCTTGTTGATGATCACGGCCTGGCCGGGCAGCACGTCCGTCCACTTGCGGAAGCCGAGCGCCTTGAGCGCGACGCTCTCGCTCGCAAACATGTAGTCGACCGAGCCGTCGTCGTGGTGCCGCTCGCCGAGGACCAGCGGCCGGATGCCGTTGGCGTCGCGGAAGCCAATCAGACCAAAGCCTTTGGTCAGCACGCCCCCGCGGCAACTTACCCGCCAGCATGCCCACGCACGCGTACGCGCCCTGGCACTCGCGGAACACGCCGCCGAGGGCCGTGAAGATGTCCTCCTCGTTCACGCGCACCTTGTTCGTCTTCTCGAGCTCGGCCGCAAACACGTTCAGCAGCAGCTCCGAGTCCGAGTCCGTGTTGATGTGCCGGTGCGCGTGCGTGTCCAGGTACGACTTGAGCTCCGGCGCATTGATCAGGTTGCCGTTCTGCCGTCAGCCGAGTCGCGCGCGCACTTACGTGGCCGAGCGTAATGCCGTACGGCGAGTTCACGTAGAACGGCTGGGCCTCCGAGTTGGCCGAGCTGCCCGCGGTCGGATAGCGCACTGCGGTCAGCGCTGGCGCTGCGCCTACTTACGGTGGCCGACGCCCATGTTGCCGATGAGGCCCGCCAGACGCTGCTGGCTGAACACGTCGCGAATCATGCCGTTGCCCTTGCACTGGTACAGCCGGCCGCGCGGGCCGCACGTCACGATGCCCGCCGCGTCCTGGCCGCGGTGCTGGAGAAAGTGCATGCCCTCCAGCAGCTCCCCGGCGACCGTGCCGTTCTGGGCGGCCAGAAGGATTCCGATGACTCCACACATGTCGAGCGGCTTGAGAATTCGTGCGTCGAAACGACCGCGACCTGGCCTGTCAGTGTCTGCCGCCGTCGCCCGGTCGTAGCCGGGGCCGCTGGCCGCGTTTGCGACCGCACACTTACTTGTAGGTCAGACAACCAGACCTTTCGGAAAAGATCGAGGCCTTAAAAAAAAATTGGCTCTGCTGGGCACATGTAGGCAAATTTTCGTCGCCCAAACGGCCTGCGCCGATTAAAGCCGATTGACGCCGTATATGGGCAATGACGCGACGATTGTGCCGCGTCTCGCCAGTGGCTTGCTCGCTTGCGCGGCGCTACGCCGTCCGACCGCGTACACTCTCCCAACGATAAAATTTCTGCCGACTGGCTGCAGATGAGCTTTGAGCTAGGCCAAGCAAACGAGGCCGTTCATGCATGGCTTGCGCGTCTTGCCCGTTTCGCACGGAACGGCGCCGCTTGGGCGGCTGGCGGACCCGCCCGGGGCCAGGTGGCCGGGCCATCTCGGACGGCTGGCGTAGCTAGCCAGCGGCCAGGCCTGCGGCGAGACGCAGCGGCCGGCGGCCGGCGGCGGCGGGCGGCAACTACCGAGGCCGGCATTTGGCTCGGCGCCTGCGCTGCGCTGCAGCGTGCTGCCGGCAGAGGCCGATGCCGGCGGATTGGCGCGGCCGCGATTGGCCGTGCGGCGCCGTCACGTGCCGGGTCACCTGACCGATCACATGATCGCAAGCAAATCACGTGTGCAATCACATGACCACGCTCGCGACCGGTCACGTGCTCGCTGCGCGCCGCGCTCTCTTCCCGCGCCGCCGCTTCCTCCAACCCCATCCACCATGACGCTCGTTGGCAGACTCGGCCGGCGGGTGTTCCCGCTGTCCGATGACATCTGGACGCACCTCGCCCGCAAGCTGCCAATGCTCTCGGCCGTCATGATGGTTCTCGGCATCGCCTGGCTGCTCGTCCTGCCCATCGAGGGCCAGAGCCGGCGGACCTACGTCTCGGAGAACGCGCTCCTCTCCGGCCAGGCGCTCACCCACTTCTCCGGCTCGGAGATCAATGTCGTCTCGGGCGTGCGTGAGGAGGTCCGCCTGCTCCGGAACGTCTCGGACAGCGTGTAAGTACGCGCCCGCTCGTGCTGACCGCAGACGCACCGACACGATCCGCACCTGGTTGACCGACATGCAGTACAAGGCCGGCGTCCAGCCGTGGGAGCACACCGACCGCGGCCGCCGGCGCGCCGGCGCCAACGTCTACGGCGTGCTGCACGCGCCGCGCGGTGACGGCACCGAGGCCATGGTCATTGCCGCGCCCTGGAACAACGCGGCCGGCCAGTTCAACGAGCTTGGTGTGGCGGTCGCACTTTCGCTGGCACGCTACTTTACGCGGTGGACGATCTGGTCGAAGGACATCATTGTCGTCATCCCCTCGGATCCGTGGATGGGCCTTGCCAGCTGGGTGTCGGCCTACCATACCGAGGACAGTCTGCCCGTGACCAGCGGCGCCATCCAGGGCGCGGTCGTGCTCGACTTTCCGCAGCCCCACGGCCGGTTCGACTCGATCGAGATCCAGTACGAGGGCATCAACGGCGCGCTGCCTAACCTCGATCTCATCAACAGCGCGGCCACGATCTGCGACCAGACCGGCATCAACATCATGATCCACGGCATCGAGCCGGCCCAGGTCAGCAACTCGTACCAGTCGCGCAGGGCCTCGCTCATAGCCGGCATCCTGCGGCAGGCCCGCGCGGGTCTGTCGGACCTGGGCACTGGCAGCCAGGCCTTCAGCGGCTGGCGCATCGACGCCATAACGCTCTCGGCCCATGTCGACAGCAACAACGCCGACGGCCACCAGCCCCACGACGAGATGGTCTACGGCCGGGTGGTGGAGGCCGTCGTGCGCTCGTTCAATAACCTGCTCGAGCACTTCCACCAGTCGTTCTTTTTCTACCTGCTGCTGGATCCGCACCGCTTCGTCAGCATCGGCACGTACCTGCCGGCAGCGATGCTGTGCGCGGCGAGCTACACGGTCAACGGCATCGGCCACTGGATCCACGCGTCGCTGCTGACGACCCAGTCCGGGCTCGAGACCGTGACGGCGCTGGCCGCGTTTGGCGTGATCGTGACCGCGTCGTGGGCGTCCATGTTTGCGTTCGCCATGCTGCCGGCGTCGACGACCCTGGAGGCCTTTGGGACGGCGTTGCTGCTGTGCGCGTCCGTGCCGTACACGCTGCCGAAGCTCGTCGGCGCGCAGCCGGCGTCGTTTCTGCACCGGTTCCAAGCCGTGGCGCTGATCTACCTCGGCCTGTTCCTGACCACGCTGGCCACGCTCAACTTCCCGCTGGCCATGGTGCTCTCGGTCGTACTCTACCCGACGCAGCAACACATCGGCCCCCGCGCGGCCGCGGCGGCCTCGGCGCCGCCGTGGCGCGAGGCCGTGCGGCGGCTCAACACGGCCGTCGCGCTCACGTGCTCGTGCCCGCCGTTCCTCGCGCTCGCGGCCGCGCTCCTGACCACGCCGCTGCGCACCGCCGACGTCCGCGCGCTGCTCGGCAAGCGTCTTGTCCCGCTCTTCGAGGACCTCGTCTGCGGCTTCCGTGCCGTCGGCGTCTGGACGTTTGTGCCCGTCGCGTTCTGCGTGCTGGTGCCCGTCTGGACCGCGGCCTGCGTCGTCGCCAGCACACCGGTCCTGCCCGCGGCCGCCAAGGCCGCGTCCAAGCCCGACGGCCACGGCCGCGGCCGCAGCGAGCTCCGCCGGTCGCATTCCAAGCGTCGGTCGAGCCACAGTGTATGATAGAGCAGTTCTATTATCGAAAACAATCGGTTCAGAGTATACAAAATCAGTGGCCAGCGTTTTATTCCTTCACCGCAAAACCAAGAAAAGCAACAACTAGAGTACAGGGCATTGTCCGCCGTGAGGTCCATCCGTATACTGCTACAAACCCGCCGAGAATAACAACCAAACCGGAACGTAGAATACAGCGTAGTAGAGTTACATGCCCTCCACCTCCTTGAGGGCCTGGCGTCAGCGGACGTCGGCGCGCTACCTACCTTGGTGAACGAGAGCGTCGCCTGGACGCCGAGCTCGGCCACGACGAGCTTGCCGTCCTTGACGATCCAGTGCGAGCGCACGATGCCCTTCGGGTTCTTCTTGGCGCCGAGCGCGGCGATGAGCTCGTACTTCTCGTCCGACAGCAGCTGGTACGGCAGGTTCTGCTTCGTCTGGAAGTTCTTCTGGGCCTTGACCGAGTCGGCCGAGAGGCCAAAGACCGCGACCTTGTGCGAGTCAAACTTGGGATACAGGTCGCGGAAGCCGCAGGCCTGCTTGGTGCATCCGGGCGTGCTTGCGCGGGGGTACGCTGCCGTCAGCGCCGTTGCGCGTCCACCTACCGAAGATCACGACCGTCTTGTCCGCGGCAACCTTGGCCAGATCGACGTCCACGCCGTCCTGGTCCTTGAGCACGATCGCCGGCAGCGCGTCGCCCACGGTGAGCTCCGTGCGGGGCTTCTTGGCCGCGGTCTCGTCCTCGTCCTCGTCCTTGGGCTTCTCCGCGGCCTTGCGCTTGCTCTCCTTGGCCTTGACAGGCTTGGACTCCTCCGGCTCGTCCGCGGATTCGTCCTTGGGCTCCTTGGGCTCCTCCACGGCCTTGGCCTTGGGCTTCTTAACGGTCGCCTTGGTCGTCGCCTTAGCCACAACCTTAGCCGGCTTCTCAGCCACAGGCTCCGGCACGGCGGCCTTGACGCGCGCCGACCGGCGCAGCGTGGCAGTAGCAGTCGTCGTCTTGGTCTTGACAGTCATTGCAAGCTGTCGGCGAACGGAAAAGTGGAAAGGCGGCGAAATGTGGGCGGTCGCTTGTTCTGGCACGTTTACATGATAGCGAGGCACGATGCCCAGCGCACACCTGCGGGCGGCCTAAGCACCGCGCCAACTCAATTACGGCTATAGGTGCTGCCAGATGGCGCGGGCCGTCACGTCAACGCATCATGCGCTACTGGCGGCCCAGGCGGCCACAGATCGGGCCAGGGTCGCACCCGGTCCCCACGTCCGGCCAAAACACCCAGCCACGGCCGCAACGCCCAACACCAACACCGCCAGCGGCGCCACCGCGCACGACGGCGTGCTGGGCGCGGTGGGCAGGCCGGCCGCGGCCGGAGCACGCCATGGCCGGGCCCAGGTGCCACGGTCTGGAGCCGGCGGCCACAGCGGACCCCACGGTCCCGTGGCCCCGTGGCCCCGTGGCCCGCAGCTGTTTGTCGTGCCCGCGTGCTGCGGCCGCACAGAGGGGTTAAGAAGCAGTCCCGCGGCGGTCGAGCGCAACCCTTGTTTGTTGCGCCGCCGCACAACCCTAGAAAGCGTGCAGCCGCGCGGCACGGCCTTTATATGCCCGAGCGCGGCTGGCGGCTGGCCGATCCGCCGCGCCGGGCCGGCAGGCCGACCCAGCCTGGTGGACCTGCGGGGACCGCCGGACATGCCGCCGGCACCCGCATTGGGCGCGATAGGGGGACATTGGGCCTGCCATAAAATAGCTCAGCTCGGGCGTGAACCGTGGCGGTGCGGCGGCGCCTGTGGCGTAGCCGCAGCTGACCGCTCGCGCGCGTCCGAGCCGGCCCGTGCCGCGTGGCGCCGGCGTCCGCGCGCCGCCGGGCCTGGCCCCGCTCGCCGCCCTGTGTGGCCGCGCAGCGCCGTGTGGCGCGCGGTCTACGGCCCGGAGCTGTGTGCGGCCGGCCGCCGTCCGGTGCGGCTTCCTGGCCATCGGGCCAGCCGGCCGCCGTGCGCGGCGCCGGACCCCACGTGATGCGTCCGGGCGTACTGCATTGTACCGGTACCACATCGCCTGCTGAACGCTGCGATGGCTCTACCTGATCCTCTATTTAGGCTCAACCGGGCCTAAGTGTGCCGCGGCGCGTCTCTGGCGTCGACTCGGCCGTCAGACGACTACAAGCTGAGAAACTATTTCCAGAACGAGGTGCAGTTCCGCCGCTAGCTGTCGCTAGGCGGCCACACGTATGCCGTTTTAGGCAAACAGACGCTCAGCTCAGATTCCCCGCAATAGTGAATCAACTAGGCACAGATTCGTCTACCAAACTTGTATGTGTTTGTGCGACCGGACTGGGTCCGCGGGTCCCGTTGGGTCCGTCCGGACGGGCCGCGCGCATGGTCCGGGCGGTACCTCGCCGTATCACACCTGTCGGTACCGGCGGCAGCCGATTTGGCTGCGCCGCGGGAGCCTACACTACCAATAGGTCCGGGTAAGCCCTGGTGACATCGCTCGCGATCGGGGCCGCGGCGATCATCTATATATATCTTCCGCGCGCTCTCTCGCCCTCCACTGAATACGCAATGCCCGGCCCGTACTACATTGGCATCGACGTCGGCACCGGCAGCGCCCGCGCCTGCCTGATCGACGCCTCTGGCGAGATTCTCGTACGTCTGCGCCAATTGCCCCGCTGACAGCAGGCCCTGGCCTCGAAGGACATTACGACCTGGAACCCGAAGCCGGATTTTTACGTGAGTGCATGCCCGGCCGTGCTGACTCCAGAACCAATCGTCTAACGAGATCTGGGACGCGTGCTGCTACTCGACCAAGAAGGTCGTCGCTGAGTCCGGCGTGTCGATCGATGAGATCAAGGGCATTGGCTTCGACGGCACCTGCTCGCTGGTCGTCCTCAGCGAGACCACCGACAAGTCCGTCGCCGTCGGCCCTGACTTCTCCAATGACGACCAGAACATCGTACTGTGGATGGACCACCGTTGTCCGGAAGAGACCGACAAAATCAACTCGACCAAGCACATGCTGCTCAAGTACGTCGGCGGCAAGATGTCGATCGAGATGGAGATCCCCAAGGCGCTGTGGCTCAAGCGCCACATGCCCGCTGGCCGCTTCGAGGACTGCAAGTTCTACGATCTGGCCGACTTCCTCACCCACCGCGCGACCAAGTCCGAGACGCGCTCGTTCTGCTCGGTCGTCTGTAAGCAGGGCTATGTGCCTGTCGGCATCGACGGCAGCATGAAGGGCTGGTCGAAGGACTTCCTCGAGACCATCGACTTGCCTGAGCTGGCCGAGAACAACTTTGCCCGCGTCGGCGGCGTCCTCGGCGAGAACGGCACGATCCTGTCGGCCGGCGAGTACCTGGGCGGTCTGGCCCCAGACTCGGCGGCCGAGCTCGGCCTGGCCCCGGGCACCGCTGTCGGCTCGGGCGTCATCGACGCCTACGCTGGATGGGTCGGCACCGTTGCCGCCAAGATCCACGACCCGAACTTCATCGAGCACAAGGACGGCACCAGCGACGAGTTTTCGGTGGCCACACACCGCCTGGCCGCCGTCGCCGGCACCTCGACCTGCCACCTGGCCATGTCCAAGGAGAGCGTGTTCGTGCCGGGCGTTTGGGGTCCGTACCGCGACGTCATCTTCCCGAACTACTGGCTGGCCGAAGGCGGCCAGTCGGCGACCGGCGCGCTTCTCAAGCACGTCCTGACGTCGCATCCAGCCTACAAGGAGGCCAATGAGCTTGCTGCTGCCGAGAAGAAGTCTGTGTTCGACTACCTCAACGAGCGCATCGAGCAGCTCCGCGTCGAGAGCAGCTACTCGTCCGCCGAGGAGCTGCTCAAGCACTTCTTCTTCTACGGTGACTTTCACGGCAACCGCAGCCCGATCGCCGACCCCAACATGAAGGCCTCGATCATCGGCCAGTCTATGGACGTCGGCGTGGACGCGCTCGCGATCGAGTATCTGGGAGCGATCGAGTTCATCGGCCTGCAGACGAACCACATTGTGCGCTCGCTCAACGACGCCGGCCACGAGATCACCAGCATATTCCTGTCCGGCGGCCAATCGCGCAACGACCTGCTGACCGGCCTCATGGCGACCTGCACAGGCCTGCCGGTCGTCATTCCCCGCTACATCGACGCTGCGGTTGTCCTCGGCTCGGCTATGCTCGGAGCCAAGGCCGCCAGCGCCGACAAAAACGGCAAGACGGCTAGTCTCTGGCACATCATGGCCGAGATGAGCAAGCCCGGCAGAGTCGTGTACCCGTCGGAGGACAAGAAGGAGAACGCGCTGATCGCGGCCAAGTACAAGATTTTCATCGACCAGGCCAGCCGCCAGCGCGACTACCGCGCGTTGATCGACGCCACGTTGACTGGCGACTCGGCCAAGGCCGACAAGGTCGCGTCCACGCTGTCAACGCTTGCCATCTAGGTAGCTGTATCTAGTCCTTGTATAATTCACCCGTCGGTCGGCTTCGGCCGCACCGTTTCTTTGCCTGTATGTGCCGCTGCCGTCTCACGACACAGTCGCTGGACGATCACAGTCCTGATGCCCATCCCGCTTATGCATCTTCATGCACGATGTCGTTAGCGCGCGTCATGCGGACACCAGTACGCGATGACAGGCTGTACCAGTACGGAGGGTTTGGGCTGCGGCTACATGCAGCAGTGGCTGCGGTTGTGTGCTGCGGCTATATGCCGGCAGCGCTGCGGCTATATGCTCGTCGTAGAATGTATTGCCTACCGGCGTTTGTATATACACGGCTTCAGCAGCCACTCGCCTTCCTTGTGCATCCGCAGCTTCTTCTCCAGGTCCGTCTCCTGGTCAATGAACTTCTTCTTCTGCTTGTTCATGCGGCCGCGGCTCGGCAAGTCCTCCTCCGGCTTCTTGATCGCGGCCTCCGGAGGCTTGAAGAACTCGAACCGGATGAACATCTTGTTCTCGGAGTTGGTCTCGCGGTGCACAAAGCCCAGGCTCTTGATGGCGTCCACGAACTCCTGGCCCTGCTGGTCCGAAAACCGCGACTTGATCTCAGAGATCCACAGCTCGCCGCGCACGCGCAGGATCCGCTTGGCCTCGCGCACAAAGTCGAGGAAGTTGACGCCCATGAGCGCCAAGCAAAATATAACGTAGTGCATGCTCTCGTCCTCCACCGGCACGTTGCGCACGTCGGCCACCTCCACGCGCTCGTTGGACTTGGCCAGGTCGAAGCTGCGCACGACGATCCGGCCGTCGCGGCCGCGGCCCTTGGGCTTGGCCGATGCCGGCGTGGCAATCGCCTTGGCGAACTCGGCGTCGCCGCACCCCATGTCGGCAAAGTACGTGCATCCGTCTTGGGCCCGCGGCAGCCGCTTGTCGCGCTTCATCTCCTGCACCCGCGCGATGTACAGGTTCACCGGGTTCTCGGGCCACGACTGCACCTGCGACCGGAAGCCCGAGTGATACTCGGCGTACATCTCGGGGTGCTGCTTGATCAGATCGACCGCATCGGCCGACGAAATCGTGTACAGCTTCTCGTTGATCCACCGGAACCGCGATCCCGACAGCTTGGCCTGCATCTTCTCCTGCAGCGGAGTCAGCTTCTTGAGCTGCGTTACCGGTAGCGCCGGCGCCGGCTCGGTGGCCGCGGCCGGCGCAGCCTTAGGACTTTCGGTCGGCTTGCCGGCCTTGTCGCCCTTCTCGGTCTTGTTCTTCTTCTGCTTCTTGGGCTTAGGCTCGGCTGCCTTCTTGGCGGGCTTGTCGGCTTCGTCGGCCTCATCGTCGGCCTCGCGCACGCGCTTCTCTGGCCGCTCGGCCTTGGTGGCCGGCTTGGTCTCCTCTGGCTTCTTGTCCGCCTTTGCTTTCTTGGCCTTGGCCTTAGCCGCGCCCTTCTTGGGCGGCACAAAGGTCTTGATTTCCTTGGACCCGAGGTTCCATCCTTCGACCTCGAAAAGCCCCGACATTCTGTCGTTCGAACGCTGTCTGACAGCTATTTGTTGTGTAAGCGGCACCGCTTAGACTCGATGCTGGAAAAAAATTCTCACCGCCGCGTTGGGAGTTTACGAGATCGCTGATGACCGCGTTTTGGGTGCGGCGACTTGCCAGCCTCGGGCAGCATATAGCCGCATCATGTAGCCGCACCTGGCATATAGCCGCAGCATCGCAAAGACACGAAGCGCAACCCCTTTACCGCAGACGCAGAGTGCCGGTGACCGCCACTGTCGCCTACGCACCCCAGCCTCGCCCTCGGGCCAGAACCTGTTCATGTCATATATTGTATACAGTCTTGTAAATTACAGCCAAAATTGATCTCCATCCGGCTCTCCGGCGGAGCCCGCCGTAGGCGGCAGCAGTTTAAAAGTCAAGTATTAAACGAGGAGAGAAAGCCATTAAATACACCATTCTAGTACCGAACCCCAACCTATAAATCCACCTGTGGATTCATTGTAAACGACCGTAACCGTCTCTGGTTCACATCCACTGCCCTGTTTGCACCCGCGATCAACGCAGCCAAGTGGTCCAACTTGGCGCGGTCGGGTTCCGCCACCACTTCGGCTGTGTCCAGCGTGGCGCGTCTGATTTCGGCGCGGACGACGGCAGCACGGACCGACAATCTGGAGCGCGTTCGCGACAGATCGCGGCCAGTCGCTGCCTCACGGCGCGCCATTTGCCTCGTTCCATCGCTACACGACACCAAGATCTGCCAGGCCCGTAACAGCCGGGCCCGCTGTTCCATCAGAACCCGCCTCTGCGAGAGACACCAGCTCGGGGAGTGGTGCGGAGAACCCGCCGGCCGAAAGTGGGCCAAAAGCCGCATCCCACGAGAGTTCAAAGTCAGTCTTATGAGCAGCTCCAGCCGCTGCAGGCTCGCCGGCGAACAGTCGCACGGCGAGGTCATCAGCACAGTCCAGAGCGAGCTCGTCAAGACATATTTCATACTTTCCGTCCGGAGACATGAGACCATACTCATCAATAGCTTCGTCAACCGCTGTCGCTTTAGATAGGAAAACGTCGTCGAAGACACTACCAGCGCCAAGCAGAGATGCATTGTGATCAGGACCGCCATGACTCCCGGCGTAAAGCGAGAAATCGGGGCTGTCGAGCCCGTCGGGCTCGGGTCCGTCTCGTCCGTCAAGGGGCCTACTATCGAACGCTTGGGGTCTTTCAAAGGACGCTGCGGGTCACAAGGAGACACCATCGCTGCAGGATGATGCATCTTTTTGAAAGAAGCGTTCGGTTCGGCGTCTTTTCCGGGCGAGAGCGGGCCCAGGCAGTCGGGGGCCAACACCGGCGTGCCGTCCAGGGGAGGGACCGACACGTTCATCACCAGAGGAGACTCTGGTGGACCGGTTGTGGGGGAGTAGAGCGGAAGGTCGAGCGAGTCAAAGTGCTCGGTCTTGAACTCGGGCAGGCTGCTGTCCGAGTCGCTCGCAAAGCCGTCGGCGCTGTCGGCGGCGTCCAAGGGCGTCGTCGACAGGCTGAGCGGCGTGCGCGTGCCAGCCGAGGGGGTGGCCGGCGCGGCATTCAGGCGGGTGGGGTCGAACTTGAACTGGGCCATCACGGCCTTCATCCGCTCGATCTCCTCAACCAGACCGTCGACCGTCTTGCGCAGGCTCGAGTTCTCCGCCTCGACCTGCTGCAGACGCACGGCCGCCGTCTGGCTTTCGTCCACGAGCTGCTGGTTGATCTCCTCGAGCTCCTCCAGCTGCTTCCGCTTTTTCTCGCGCGACGACTGTGCCGCCTGCCGGTTGCGCAAGATGCGCTCCACGCGCCGCTGCTCCTTCTCGATAGCAGTCTTGGCGCGCTTCCGCGGCGGCAGAACTCCGGGCGGCAGCGGCAGCGCCAGCGTTTCCTTGCGCTTGCGGCTGCCGCCCCGGTTCTCAAGCTCCTCGGGCGACACTGCCAACCCCGGCGAGTCCTCCTCGCTGGTCATCGTTCTGGTGCCGAGGGCTCCGAGTGATTGCTGAAACTGTGCGCTTGCCGCTTGCCGCCTGAATTCGCCACTGGCCTCTGGCCGATAGCTATGATGTTCAGTGCTGGTTATCTCGTCCAATTCATTCCGAGGCTGCGCCAGCGTTCGAGTTTATCTCACGCGAGTGGTCTGTGTGAGGGGAAACTGGCGGCGAAATTGGCGGTCGCGACCTTATATATTTTTAGAAGAGACCACCTGGCGGCAGCCGCGCGGAGGCGGTGCACGCACGGCGCAGAGACTGGAACATTCTGGGCACCGGCACAAGTGTCGCGCGCGCGAGGGTTATGGCGTGTGGGGCACGCCGCGCGCCGCTTAAGCTTACGTGTCCTCTAGCCGTGCGTGGCGCAGTGTGGCGCTCTGGCCGCGCGGCGAGCGCACGTGCGCTGCGGCCCGCCGCACGGAGTGCGGCTCGGCACGTGAGCGCCCAGCGTGCGGCTCATGCGGGCCCAACGTCACGGCAAACCTTAATTGTTGACGCGATGCCCGCGCATTTGTTGCCTGGCCAGCGCCTGCCGATGGGTGTTCTGGCCAAGAACAAGGAGCCCGCCGGCCCCGTTGGACCGTATGGCGATGCCGCGGTCTCCCCCAATGCAGGCAGTATATATTCCGCGCGCGGCCAATGGGCGTCGTTCTTCACGCTCTTCCCCCCAGCGCCCGCGACAACGCAATTGGATCGATTCTACCCGCGCCCGTGCTCCGAGAATGTCGCGTCTGCTGGCGTTCGTCCTTGCGGACGACCCCGCGTTCGGGTTCTGGAAGATCGTCTACGCCGTGCTGCTGCTGACCGCGTGCGGCGGCGTGTACTTCGCATACACGTCATACGCGGCCGCGCACGCCGGCCTGCCGTTTGTGACCGTCAACGTGGCCGACTACCGCACGTTCATGCAGCCGCAGCACGAGCACGAGGCGTACCCGCTGCGCAAGCGCGCGCTCAAGGTGCTGCGCAGCTGCGCCGTCGTGCTCGACCTGTTTTCCGCGCGCGGCGCGCTGCCGACGTCCGCGCCGGCGCCGCGCGACACCAACCCGATTGGCCAGAACCGGCTGGCGCGCTCGCGCCGGCATGCGCAGACGCTCGGCTCGTACGCCGACGCGGCGTTTGTGTTTATTGGCCTGCCGTTTCGGCAGCTGTGGCGGCTGGCGACGTACCTGTCGTCGTTCTCGCAGCACTCGCTGCCGGTGTTCGAGTCGGCTGCGGTCGCGTACCGCCCACAGACGTCCGAGGACGAGCGCATGGCCGCCGCCATGGCCGTGGCGCTGCGTGCGCTGCTGCTCGTGCCGGCCGACCTGCTGCGCCAGGCCGTGCGCTACATGGCCGCGTTCCTCGACCGCGACACGACCGTGCTGCCGACCAACACGCCGTCGCTGCGCCAGCCGCCGCTGACGACCTGGCCGCGCCATGACACCCTCCGCTATGAGAACGTGAGTACTGCCGCGTCCGCGCTGACCCCAGCACGCCACCTGCGCCCCGGCCAAGTTCCCCACCGGTCCGGCCCTGGCCCACCACCCGACCAACCAGGCGCCCCAGCGCGTCCTGCTCACGACCGAGGTCAAGAACCGCGCGCCCAAGGCCGCCGCGTTCAACCCCTACACGCCCGCCGTCTGCGCCGGCCTGTAGCCTGCACATCTTTACCGCCAGCTATTCATTTTTGCCCATCTTTGGCCTGTACAGCTCGTGCGTCTGTGACGACACCGGCTCCGACGATCTGTATATACCTGGAAAACGCCGCGCGCGGCCTGTACATACGCCCGTACAGAACACACTCGATCCCGGCCGCGCGAGCCGCACGCGCCGCACGCTGTCACCCGGCCGCGAGCCGCACGCGTCGCTCGGTGCCTGAGCCCAACCCTAAACCCATGCCCCTGAGCCGCTCGTGGCTCTCGTGGCGCGTCGTGGCTGTCGCTACCGAGCCTCGGCTGCTATTCGTAATGCCATTCTTCCACTTTATTACAATGATATACAATGCTCGTCGTCTCTGGTGGCTAGCGCCCGACCAGGCCGAGCGCCAGCTGCTGCGCATGCTGCGCGAGTCCGCGCAGGCTCGCTGCGCGGCTGCTGGAAGTGCTGCTCTGGGCAGGGCTCTCGTGCGCACTCGGCTCGGATTCTGCCGAGGGCTCGTCGCCGGTGTCTGCAGCGTCCAAGACGGGCGCGGCGGGCTCGACGGGCGTTTCGTCTTCGACGGGGTCGTCGTCGTCGTCGTCGTCGTCGTTCTCGGGCTCCTCGGCCTCGGCGACGCTCTTGACCTGTTCGAACTCCTCCTGCAGCAGCGCCAATTCCTGGTCCTGCGGCCGGAAAAGCCCGGGGTCGGTACCGAGAGCACCGACAGCAATCTGCACAGCCTCTGGTACCGCGCCCGGCCGGTCGGCGCGCACATGTGCCGCGCGATGGTCTTTGAGCTCGCGCAGCTCGTCGTCGAACGCCAACATCGCCTTGGTCGAGCTCTTGCGGTCGGAATAGTAGTCCATCCGGTCTATCTCGGCGCGCGCAGCCAGAACAGCCGCCGCAATGGCCTTCCGACGCACGCGGAGCTGCTGTTTGTTGAACTGGGACGGATCAAAGCCCACGTGGCCCGGATGCGCGCTCTCGATAGCCAGAAGCTTGCCCTTGTTTTTGCACGAATGCGCAAAGGACGGGTGCCGGTGAATGAAGATCTGTCGGTGCAGGACCAGCAGACACCGCAGCAGCGCTCGCCGCGACTCCTGGAAGATCAAGAACGACATGACCTGGCCCATGAGCGACGCCAGCAGCGGCAGCTCCTGGTCATCGCCCTCGGCCACGAATTGCTCGACGTACTCGATCTTCTCGCGATCCAAACGCGCACTCTTGAGCCGCGACAACAGCCGGCCGATGTCAGGGATCTTGCGGAACTCGTCGCAGTCGCTCTCGTCGTCCGAGTCGTAGTAGTAGCGCTGGCGACGGTCTACGGTGGACTCAGCCGCGTCAGGAGCTGCACCGCCGCCTGCGCCGCCTGCACCGCCCTCTGCACCGCCCTCTGCACCGCCCGCACCGCCATCCGCCGGCGTTGGCACCAGCGTCCCCGTCGACGGCGTCGCTGTCGCCGTCGCCGCGTCCGATCGTTCGGCCATATGGCGAACGTGCGCGGCCTCGTGCTGCTGCTTGCGCACGCTGGTCAGCGACTGCACCGTAAAGTACGAGTTGTTCATGCCTTCGGCGGCCGAGTAGATCGTCCGGTCCAGCCGGCCGCCTCGCGAGTAGTCTGTGTAGGCCGACGTGGCGATCGAGCGGTCGTCGCGCGTGGCCGTCGGAGAAAGCACGCGCTTGCGCTTGCGCAGCCAACGGCGGCGACGCACAAACGAGTGGAACCAGACATGGGATCCGTGCCAGTTGCCGTTCGTGAACGACAGCGAGTACGCCCAGCCCTGGTCGTCGACGTCGTCGGTCATGTCCACGTACCACGTCCGCCAAACCCACTCCCACGACGGGTCCGGTACGGTCGCGGAATGCGTGTCGACAGGCGAGTGGCGGTAGTCGAGATCGACCCAGGCCGAGGGGTCGTAGTTGAGCAGACCGTTGGCCGAGAAAAACGGCTTGCCGAGCACAAACACGCCACGCTGGTTCTCGTGCAGCACGTCATAGACCACGTTCGGGTCGGTGCCCACGATGACGCCGTCGCCGTTGCGCGCGCGCTGGTGCTGGCGCATGAAATGGTCGGCAATGTCGTGGAACCGGTTGACCGGGCTGATGCCCGCCCGAGGCCCGTGGTAGAGCAGTCGGTGGCGCTCGGCCTCGTCATCGGCAGCATGGTCGTCGTCAGCGCTGTCGCTGCCGCAGCAGCACAGCGTCTGGCCGATTGCGTGCAGCCAGCCCTTGCGCTGCGCCAGCAGCTCGCGCTGGTATTCCTGCTGGTGGTGGATCTGCGACGGCGTCCACGACGCGGCCGACTTTGCGTCGTCTGCCACGAACCGCACGCGGCCGGCCGCGTGCGCCAGCAGCCCCGCGTCTGAGCCTGCGCTGGATTCGGCGTCCGAATCGTCGCCGTCCTCAGTCAGCGACGGCCGCGGCACGGCCTCGATCGCGCCGTACGCAGTCATGCGGCTGGCCCCGCGCGTCCGCGGCGAGTCGGCATCGGCTCGAACAGGCACCGTGTTGTCGACGAGCGTGATCCGGCCGGTTTTGATGGCGTCCTCTGCTTCGGGCTCTTCACAGCGCCCGACCAGAGTCCGGAAAAGGCTGGCCATGGTCGGAGCGTCGTTTGAAAGCCGGCCACGGCCCGTGGATATCTTGCAACCGTGAGGCGGTCGTGCGGGCGCGAGCAGAAAGGCCAGGAGCTGGCGTTTGTGCGATTAAAAGGCTCGTGGGCATCTGGATCGGCCGGTCTGGAAGTTAGCACGACGGTCCACCGCAACGGTTGGCCAGGCCGCCAACGCTGCGCGCGGGCGCGCACCCGCGAGGGTCTCGCGCGCCCGCCGGCGCCGTCGCCCACCGCCGCCCGCCGGGATCGCTCTGGGCAGTCCGGGCCGGCCGGACAGTTTAAGACGTCGGCGCCGGCGCGCGCGTCGCCCGGCGAGACTGCGCCGCCTGCAGCTACCACCTACCTCTCCGGTCCGGATCCTGTCGTTCGCGGTCGTAGTGGGCCTGTGAGAGGTCAAGGCAAGCCGTCAAGGCGAGGCCGGAGGTGAAAAAGTCGTCGAGCGATTCATCCCGTCCGATAAAACAATGGTGGGGCCTTATCGAGTTAGCCGAGATTCCGAAAGTTGGGATCGGCCAGGTATGACGAAATACGTGCGCTGCTACAGGCTACGTCTGGCTGACAGCACGGGCCGAGCCCGTAGGCCGCAGGATGGCGGCAGACTACGACGGCCTAGGAAGTGGCCGACTCAGTGGCTTCGACAGCCTGGTCAGGGCGCGTTGCGGAGGGTCTGGCCGTGGCGGTAAGGGCCGCGCAGATTGGAGTGGGTCGCTGGGCAGGGCCGTTTGGACGGGTCGCAAGACCCGCGCAGCCGGGTACCACCGGTAGAGGCTCGGCCGGGTAGGCTGGCGCGGGTCGTTGGGGCAGCGCGGGCGCGCGGGCGTGGGGGGCCCCCCCGACCCGCGCCGGCCCGACCCGCTGCGCCACCAGCCACAGCGCGGCCCACCCGCCCACTGGCGCGGTCCCGCGGCGCTCGTACCCAGGCCGTCTATGTGCGCGCCTACGTAGGCGTCAGTAGCGCGGCCCGGTCGGGCACAGCGCGATGCCGCCGCGCCGCCGATGGCCTGACCCCACCAGTCTGCGCAGATCGGGCGGCTCGCCGCCGCCCTGAGCCGCCGCGGGTGGGCACAGCCACCGGCAGGCGGGCCCGGGGCCCGCAGTGCAGCCGATACGAACGTGCAGCCGATCGGCGGGTTCGTGTGCGGCTCGGTCTGGGCGCGTCTGCGGTGGCGCCAAGCGCCCGCGCCCGCAGCCAGCGGACAGGGTCACCCCGACCGGACCCGGTCACAGCGGGCGTCCTCCGTGCGTCAAGCGAGCAGTGACGTAAGAGGTCGGGGGTTTTTCACACGCGCTCAGGCACGTCGGGAGTTTACTCACGACGCGTGCACACCTGCCGTATGCGGACCGTGGGTCGCCGGGAGCGGCAGCCAACACAACCGGCTTTGCAGCAGCGTCGCCGCGGCAAGCGCGGGCCAGAACAAGCAACGGCATATCGTAAATTAAGCAAAATTAAAACAGGAAATTTTACAGTGCAGATGATGACAGAAACAGTGCCGGCACAAAGGGCACGAAAGAATAACAACAATAATGACTTCATACTCCGTATCCCAGATTTATCTTGACAGTCACAGCCGCGAGATGTCTGCTTGTAGGACCCATCAAAAAACGTAATGTCGTGTAATTCGGTGTGGCGGCGTGCAATGGTGAGCCAGCCCTCGTCGTCCGCCGACTGGGCGCCGGCTGACGGCATACGTGCTATCGTACAAGGCGGCGGGGGCCGCCGCCGCGGGTGCATCTAGAGGTAGCGGCGGCCACCGGCCATGGACGGTAGGTTGCTCATGGCGGGCGCGCCCATGTGCTGGGGCGGCATCTGCTGGATGTTGGAGACAAAGTCCTGGCCGAGGGCGATGTTGATGGGGTCCTGGCCGGGCGGGAGAGCGCGCGTGGCCGAACAGTCCTTGTGCGCGAGCAGGATGGCCTTGAGCGAGACAACCTGCTCGCGAAGCGCGGTGACTTGCGCGTTGAGCGCGTCGTTTTCCGAGCCGTAGTACTCGACCTTGGCCTGCAGGTTGGCCAGCCACTGCTTCTTGCGCTGGCGACACTTGAGCGCGGCAACACGGTTGCGCTCGAGGAAGTTTTTGCGCTTGTCCTCCTCGGACATCTTCTTCGAGTCGGCCTCCTCGGAGCCGTCTCGCTCGCCGTCGCCGTCGTCGTCAGTAGAGTTGCCGCTGACGATGATCTTGGAGCGCTTGGTCGGGGGCTCAGCCGTCTCAGACTTGCGCGCATTTTTGCGGCCGCCGGCCGCACGCTTGCGGTCGCTCTTGGTGTCTGAGCCCGAGTCGGCGCCGGCCGACGCACGCGCCTGTGCGGGCGAGACGGACGCCTTGTCCGCCGTGGTCGGCGGATGCGCATCGCTACCGGCCGACGACGGCGCGCCCTTTTTGGCGGCGGCAGCGGCCTGCGCGGCCGCCTGGGCCTTCTGCTGCTGGCCCTGGCTCAGCAGGAACAGCCCGGACGCGGCCGCATTGGCCGAGTCGCCAAACGGGTCGGGCTTGACCACGATGCCGTTGCGCGGCGCGCCGTCGGGCGCCGGCCGCGCCGTGCCGTTTGGCGCGCGCGCGTTTTCCTGCTGCTCGAGCGGGTGTGGACTCTGCGGCAGCGACTGCACCTGCAGCCCACCAGGCGTCGGCGGCATCAGGCTGAAAATGGCAGCCGTCAGCGGGCTGGCCGCGGCCGGCGGGAACATGGTGCCGGAGCCACCAGGCGTGAGACCCGTGCGAATACCCGACTCGTTGGGCGTCAGGCCCGTGCGCAGGTGGCCCTCAAAGCTCTGGATGCCGGCCGCCTGGGGCCCCTGCAGCATCGCCGGCGAGAGCGGGCCGGACCGTAGGCTGTTCAGGCCCCAATTGAAGCTGGCGCTAGGGCCATTGCCGTTGCCTAGAACAGCGGACGGCGATGCAAGAGCTGCCACCGGCGGCAGGAGCGCCTTTTGCGAGCTCTGTGAGCTCGTCGCACCCTCTTTCGAGGCGAACGACTGCTCGAACGGGTTCGGTTCTAAGTCCACTTTGACTGCGGGGGGCCGCTACGCGCACGCGTGTGCCGAGCGGGGAGCGATGGTGATCCTTCTGCCGTCGCTCTGCCCAGTTAGCACTGCTTGCGTCCACGCCGGTCGGGCGCCGGGCGCCGCGACGGGCCGGCCGGCGGCCGGGCGCCCACCGCGCCACACTGCCCACCGCGCCCGTAGTGCCCGCGTCGGCCCCGTGGGGCCTGCCGCCGGCCTCCCACGGCCGCGCGACAGCCGGCCCAGCGGCAAACCCGCACCCAGTTGTCCAGACTCACCTGCGACTGCTAGCAGTGCCCTCTGGCAGACTGTCGATCGTCACAGCCTTTGTGCGCAACCTTTGTCTGTCAAAGGCTTGTGCAAAATCCGCCTCTGGTCCGTTCAGACGCCGCTCGAATCTGGGCCTAGTTTTTTCTGCGGTTTGGCAAAAAAATGACGAGAAGTGACGTAGGTCCCTCCTGCGTTTTTTTATATATTTTTGACGCCCATGCATAATTTTAGTAATCCCAGCCGCGCCATCCTGCGCTTGCGGTCGCACGTGCTGCAAATTTTGATAGTTGTGCTGCATCCCTCGCGACCCGCATTTGTTATGCTAGCGTTGCATCCAACGTCCTTTCTTTCCCCTCCTCGTCCGATAGTCTGTGCCGGACATTCGCTAGAAGCATCGATCCGCCCGCGCATACGACGACGCATCCACACACCATCCACACCTAACCCTACACGGGTACCATCGCGTCAATGTTGTGTTACCCGGCGGCCGCGCCTGCCCCGTCTCACTCCAGCCGCGCGCTCTACCAAACATCTACCAAACATCGGCCCGCCGGCCTGTGGAACGTTGTGGAATAAACGGGGCTCCCGGAGCTCGCGGGCGCACACGGTAGGTGCGGGACGCCCAGCGCGCGACGGCCAGACGTGGAGACTGGATCGGCAGGAGCGAACAGACACGCGGCGGCTGCGACACGAACGATCGTCGGGCCGGCCACGCGCAGACTAGGGCGTCGCCGGCAGTGGTGTTAGGAACAGTTTGCCACAGACGAACGGCGACGCGCAGACCGGCCGCACGCGTCCGTCTCTTCTCGGCTGGGATCGAAGGGCTCTACTAGCAAACACGATGTGCGCGACCCCCCGCCGGCGGTGCGTCGTGCCAGCGGTTGCCCGCGACTGCCCGTTCCTGCCAGCTCTACCTGTCTAGCCGCCGCAATTTACCTGAACAGCCAGCTGACGACCAGCCCGAGAAAGCCAGCGAGAGACCGGACCGGCAGCGTGAGCAGAGCTCGAGCGTCCTGAGATGTCTGAAGTGCGAATCGCAGACGCGCTTGGCCGACTAGTCGGCGCAATTCTACCGCCGGATGCGTCTGAAAAGGAGCGGCAGCGCTCGATTGCGCGGTCGCGCGCGATCCTGCAGGCCAGCCACGAGAGCCCGGCGAGCGACGCGGACGTGGCCATGGCCGCGAATCAACGTAAGTGCTCGCTCGAGTGTGCTGACGGCAGTGGCGGGACTCGATCTGAACGCGGAGGACGCGTCGACAGTCTCTGCGCTGGCGGCGCGGGTAATGGACCGGCCGGTGCTGCGCAACAAGGCAGCGGTGCTAGGTCTGCTCAGCGCGCTGAAGGATTCGGCGGGCGGGCCGAGCAGCGTGCGGGCGGCGGCGCAGGTCGTGCGCGAAACGGTGCTTGAAACAAACGGACAGGTTCTGGCACGAAGCCGGCCGACACCGGAGCCGGCCGAGAGTGTGCTGTTGCGGGACCTCGTGCACACACTGCAGGGCCTTAACTCGACGGCTTTCCCGTTCAAGAGTCTGCACACGGTGGCGGTGCCGCCGACGCTGACGCTGCCGATCGCGACCGTGCTGCATCGGCTGGTCGAGCCAGCGCTGCTGTACTCGACATTGTCGGCGTACACGGCGAGCGCCGGTAACGGGCTGGTGGAGCAAGCGCTGAAGAGTGCCATGGCCGAGGAGTTGCGCGAGTACCTGGATCTGGTCCTGCAGATCGAGGACGTCGTCCGACGGGAGTTACAGGCCGAGCAGGACCGGCTGGCTGCGGATGAGAGCTGGCAGCGGGCGAGCCTCGGCGGCGTGACGCTCAAGCGGTGCATTGTGTGGCTGCAGCAGCCGACGCTGACGCTCCGTCTGCTGGCGGACATTGTCGCGCAGACGACGGACGCGTCAGGTGGGCAAATCCTGAGCATGTTGCATGGGTACACGGCGCACGGCGACCGTTTCGTGCACGACGTCGCGCGGCGGCTACTGGACCAAGCCACGCGGCCGTTCTACGACATCCTGCAGGCTTGGGTGTACACGGGCGAGTTCCAGGACCCTTACGGCGAGTTCTTTGTGACGCGCGGGCCGGCCCAGGACTCGCTGTGGGCAGGCCGATACGTGCTGCGGCCGGAACATGTACCGGACTTTGTCGCGGGCGAGCTGGCCGACAGGATCTTGCAGACCGGCAAGTCGCTGGACTTTATCCGGGCGGCGTGCGGCGAGGGCGCGTGGGTGGACGCGTTCGCAGCGCGCACGCGCACCGCGTTCGAGTATGGCCCGGCCGCGGCCACGCTGGCGCCGGCCATCGACCGCGCATATTCGGAGACGGTCACATACCTGATGGGCCTGCTTACCAACAAGTTCCGGCTGCAGGACCACCTGGTCGCGCTGAAGAGCTATCTGCTGCTGGGCCAGGGCGACTTTGTCACGATGCTGATCGAGCTGCTGGCGCCGTCGCTGGACCGACCAGCCAATTCGCTATACCGACACAACCTGACGTCGATGCTCGAGACGGCTGTGCTGGGGTCTAACGCGCAGTATGCGTCGGCGGCGGTTCTGCGCAACCTCGACGCGCGCATGCTTGAGCTCGCCCACGGCGAGATCGGCTGGGACGTGTTTACACTCGAGTACAAGGTCGAGTCGCCGCTGGACGTGATTGTGAATGCGTACACGACACGGCAGTACCTCAAAATCTTCAACACGCTGTGGCGCATCAAGCGCATGGGCTTTGTGCTGGACGTGGCCTGGCGCCGGTCCATCACGGGCGCGCGCGGTATCCTGGCGGCCGTGAACGACGTGGTTGGCCGCGAGTGGCGCTCGGCGCGCGCGACGTGCTCGGCCATGATCCACTTTGTGTGCGAGCTCGAGTACTACATCCTCTACGAGGTCATCGAGTCGTCGTGGTCGTCGCTGCAGGCCGAGCTGAGCAAGCCGGACCTGACCGTCGACCGGCTGATCGAGATCCACGAGCAGTATCTGGCCAACATCACCCACAAGGGCCTGCTGGGGTCAGGCCGGTCCGGTCGCGACGACAGTCTGATCCATCAGCTGCACGAGATCCTCAAGCTGATCCTGGCGTTCACCGAGGCCATGGACGCACTCTACAACTACTCGATCGACGAATTCGCCCGTCGCGAGGCCGACTACGGCGCAGAGGAGCAGGCCGCGGTGCGTGAGAGCGTGGCCGAGCGCCTGCGCGACCTGCGGGCGCGCTTCCGCAGCCTGGTCGAGCGCCTGCTGGCCGATCTGGCCGCACAGAGCGACCCGGAGATGCGGTTCCTGGGCACCCGACTGAACTTCAACGAGTACTACACGGTCGCCCGCCGACGTCGCGACAAGGACAAGCGGCAGTCAGGACTAGTCGACCGCGCAACGCGCGGCCAGTCTGCCGGCTAGAGGCCGTCTCGCCTAGCGAGCCTCCGGTAGCGACTGTGTCGAGGGTGGACCTGCGGTCGACTGCTTCTGTCGGAAGCCAGCTATTCTCGTCGCAATCGACGCACGGGGCTCGCGTCACCGCACATGGGCTCCAGCGGCGACTCCAAGCTTTGCGGACGTGTTCCCGGCGTCGACTCTTCTGGTACGGCTGTCGGGTATATGCATATACCCGCCAGTGTGTAGCCGCTCATATAAGCGCCGTGGCATATACCCGCTGTGGCATATACCCGCGTGGCGCATAGCCGCTGACCCGATCCTGTCCAGCTTTTAGAGCCCCGTGCGGCTAACTGTATATATAACCACTCGAGCCGCAAGTCGCGTAGGCCTCGCCACCGGACTGTGTCTGCTGAGCTGCCCCCGCCTCGTCGCGAACATCGCGGAGTTGGGAGGAAATGTCCAGGTACGCCAGTTTAGTATGGCGAAATGAAGTACCCACACGACCTAGTCCGATCTGGACGGAAAAATTCCTTCATATTTCGAACCAAGCGAAACTGTGGAGACCGTCCGTGCTCGCCAGTCGTCGCAGACGCCATAGATCGCGGCAGACAGAGGCCAGGACACGGCGTGAGCAATCAAGCAGGCCGCAGGCGCAATTGGTAGCGTCGGACACCAGCCGGCGACCAATCAGTGCGACCGTTGATCCTCTCTGGCAGGCCGGGGAGAGCATGCGCGCGGGCACAACACACGTCAGATCCCAGATACACTCGGCCGCGAGGCGCCAGGCCGCGGAAAGCGCCACAGCGCCAGTGCGCGCGCAAAAACGCGGCGCACGGATAGAACGGGCGCAAACACGCGCGGGCCGGATACGTCAGCAACGATAGCCACAGACACAGACCACGCGCGCCGCTCGCGGCACGCGCGGGGGCCGGTCATGGCGTACCGGATAGGTGAGTGCACGGAGGATGCGCTGACGACAGAAAGCAACCGGCAGACGCGCGCAGTGTGCCGGGCGGCGCCGTGCCGGGCGGGCAATCCGCAGATCGCGGTCGGCGAGCTGCGGCTGGGCGTGTCGGTGGACACGGGCGAGTACGGCGCGTGGCAGTGGCGGCACTGGTAAGTCGGACGGGGAGCAAGCTGACAGCAGGGTGTGTGTGCCGCCAGCGATGGTGCAGGCGGTGGCCGCGACGCTGCCGGACCCGTCGGCCCTGGACGGCTACGGCGGGCTGGACTCGGCGCAGCGCCACCGGGTCGCGCTGGCGCTGCACGAGGGCCATGTGACGGAGGACCTACGGCCAGACCGGCTGCCGACGAGGCCGTACAATCAGAGCCCGCAGCTGGCAGGGGGGCCGGGCGTGCAGGTGACTATGAGCCAAACGGTGGCTCCGGGAATGCCGCTGGGCCACGGGCTGCCGCCGGGATTCCTGGCGGGGCTGCCACAGGGCCTGCCGCTGAACGCGGGGCTGCACCAGGTCCAGATGATGGGCCTGCAGGGCATGCCAATGGTGGCCGTGACCGGGATGGGCGGCCAGCACATGGCGGCGGTTGCACACATGGCGCCGATGGGCGGGCTGCCGCAGGGGATGCCGGGACTGCAGATGACAGGACGGCCGCAGAGCATGGCTCAGGGAATGGTCCAGGGAATGGGCCAGGGAATGGGCCAAGGAATGGGCCAGGTAATGGCCCAGGGAATGGCCCAGGGACTGCCTCAGGGAATGGTTCAGGGACTCCCCCAGGGACTCCCCCAGGGACTGCCCCAGGGACTGCCCCAGAGCGCGCCGCAGAGCCTGCCGCATGGCCTAGCTCAGGGCCTGCCGCAGGGCCTCCCCCAGGGCCCGTCGCCGATGCCACCCGCCCAGCTGGTGCTCCAGCAGGGCATGCATCCGTTCCAGATGGTCCCCCAAGGCGTGCCGCAGATGCCGCAGATGCCGCAGATGCAGGCCATGTCGCAGGGCATGCCGCCGTCTATGGTGCAGGCGCTGTCGCAGGCGTCACGGACCATGGCCGGCGCGCCGCAGGTGTCGGCGACGGCCGGCGGCGCGTTCCGGCGGCCGGCGCCGGCGCTGTATGCCGACACAGACTACGACACGCGCACGCGGCGGCTGGAGACCAGTCTGGATACCCCCGCGGACACGTATGTACGTCGCCGGACGCGCTGACGACAGCAAAAACCTCAAGGTGGACAATCTACTGAACCGCGCGGCCGAGTTCAACGAGTACTCGCCGACGTCGAAAAAACGCGGGCGTGGCCGGCCCCGCAAGCTCGACGAGAACGGCAACCCGGTGCGGGTGCCGAAGCCGCCGGCGGAGGACGGCGTCAAGCGCGGGCGGGGCCGGCCGCGCAAGGACCCGAGCCTACGGGTAAGTCTTGCCGAGAGCCCGCTGACGCAGAAACCCAGCGACGACAGCGTCAAGCGCGGCCGCGGCCGGCCGCGCAAGGACGACTCGACGCCGCGCAAGACGGCCAAGCTGAACGCGGACGGCACGAAGCGCGGCCGCGGCCGGCCGCGCAAGTACGAGTACACGCCGGAGTGATGTATGCTAGTGTAGAATTAGAAGGCATGAGCCGCGCGGCGTGCGGCGCGTCTGAGCTGCGGCGCATGAGCCGCATTGTGTGCGGCGCGCGTGAGCCGCACCGCGTGCGGCGCCAAGGGTACGGTGAAAACCTCGCGCCGCGCGACACTCTCCCCACCAGCACCATGCTCTCGTCCATGTCGCACATGTCCATTCGCCAGACGCTGGTCCAGGCACTCAACTTCGCGTTGGTGCTGACGACCGCGTTCATGTTCTGGAAGGGCCTCTCGGTCGCGGCGGACTCGCCGTCGCCGATCGTGGTCGTGCTCTCTGGATCAATGGAGCCGGCGTTCCAGCGCGGCGACATCCTGTTCCTGTGGAACCGCCAGCCCAAGGTCAAGGTCGGCGACATCGTCGTGTACAACGTCAAGGGCCGCAACATCCCGATCGTGCACCGGGTCGTGCGCAACCATGTGTCGTAAGTGCGCGCGCGGACGAGCTGACGCCAGGACCAAGAAGCAGCTGCTGCTGACCAAGGGCGACAACAACGGCCTCGACGACGTCGATCTCTACGCGTACAAGCAGTACTACCTCGACCGGGAGAAGGAGGTCATTGGCGCCGTCAAGGCGTACGTGCCCAAGGTGGGCTACGCGACCATTTTGCTGAGCGAGAACGTGTGGTTCAAGTACTCCATTCTGGCGGCCATGGGGCTGCTGTCGATGGTGCAGCGGGACTAGTGTACATAGAAACGTGTTTGATTGAGCCCGGTAGAGGGCGCGGCGGAGCCGCGCTGAGCCGCACGGTGCGCGGCGCCAGCCGCACGCGGTGCGGCGCCGGCCGCAGCCACCTGGCGCCTCGCGCGGGCCGCATCGCCACCGGCCGGCCGCGGGCCCGCTGCGGCACGCGCCGCACGCCGTGCGGCGTCAGCCGCACCGCGCGCGGCGCCCGCAGATCCGGCCCGTGCGCAGCCGCACCGCGTGCGGCGCCTCCCTACTTCCCCCCCGACTTCCGTTCCCAACCCCAACCGGCACCATGACGACGCCCCAGGCCATGCGCCGGATCGCAAAGGTACGCGCCCTCTGGGCCCGCTGACGCAGGAAATCGCCGACCTCCAGGCCAATCCGTCGCCGTCCTACTCGGCCGGTCCCCGCAGCGACTCGGACCTGCTCGTCTGGGACGTCAAGCTGTCTGGCCCCGCCGACTCGCCGTACGCTGTAAGTCGCCCGCCCGCGCCCGCTGACCCAGAACGGCGTGTTCACGCTCGGCCTGACGCTGCCGCCGACGTACCCGTTCAACCCGCCGACGCTGGCGTTCGTCACCAAGATCTACCATCCAAACGTTCTCGCCGACGGATCCGTCTGCCTGCCGCTGCTCAAGACGGACCAGTGGAAGCCCTCGTACAAGATCTCGACGATCATCGACATGGTGCTGGCCCTGCTCAAGGAGCCCAACGGCGACGAGGCCATCGAAGAGTCCGTCGGCGACGAGTGGAAGAACAACCGGCCGGCGTTTGAGCGCCGCGCGCGCGAGTTTACGGCAAAGTACGCAGGATAAGCTGCCTGTTGGGTCTATGTACACGGAGCAGGGCTCCCAATGAATATGATACAGTCTATCGTCGGCGCAGGCGCCGCGGCGTCCACGGCTGGCCGTCCGCGGCAGCCTGTTGGATCCGGGCCGCGTAGGCGGCGCGAACGGCGTCGCGCTCGGCGCGCCGCTCACGCGACCGGGCAGCTTCTTTGGCCCGTCGCAGCGCCCGCACGTCAGCCCGCCGCATGCCCATGGCCTGCAGGGCGGCGAACGCCCAGTCGCGGACGTCGGCGGCGTCCTGGGCGATCGCGGCGTCCGCGATCGTGTGCAGGGCGACCAGACCGGGGTCGAACGACCGGCGGACGGCCGCCGGAACGTCTGCCAGAGGCGGCGGCGAGCCGGCGGGGGCGGCCACGACCAGCTCGTACGCGCGCACGAGCCGCTCGGCGCGCGGCGCGAGCGCTGGCCGCAGTTCCGGCGGTGTCTGGGGCGCCGAAAGGTGCTCGGCCACGTCCTCGCGCAGCAGCGCCAGCCACAGATCGCGCGCGTGGCCGGCGCCGTGTCGTCGGGCGACGCCGGTCACCAGCACGGCCTGCACGTAGTCGTAGGTCCGGTGCGGCCGGGTCAAGCCGCCGTCGTGGACGCCGTGGAGGGCCTCGGCCACGAGCTCGCCGTCGCCCACGGCCACTGCCGACGCCAGCAAGGTCGCCCAGCTGTCGGCGGCGGCCGCCGGCGGCAGGCTGCGGGCGTGGTCGGCGGCCTGGTCGACGCTGCGGCGCGCGGCCGAGTGCACGAGCATGGCCGTCTCGATCGGCACGGTGTCGTCGTCGGTCCAGATCTCCTCGAGCACCTCCTGGACGCGCTCGCGCGCGTCAAACGTCAGGTAGACGTACAGCAGCTCGGTCTGCAGCGCGCGCCGGCGGCGAGCCAGTCGCTCGCTGCGCTCGCCGTCGTCGTGCTCGACGCCGGCCTGCATGCGCTCGAGCACCGGCAGGCTCTCGATGATTTTCTGGGCCAGCTCGGCGTCGCGCGTGCGCGCGGCAAAGTTGAGCAGCGCCGTGACGATCGCCGGCTCGCGCACCATCGTGTCTGGCAGCCGGTAGACGATCTCCTCGGCGTGGCCGACAAATGGCTCGTCCTTGGCGAACGCACGGATCAGTCGGGCCAGCAGCTGCGGCGGATACGCGTGCAGGTCCGGCCCGAACTGCTGCTGCAGCAGCTTCCAGTGGCGCACGGCGCTGGCCGTGTGTGAGCGGCTGACAGCGGCCACGATCTGCTCGTAGACGACGGTGGCCGGGACCTGTGCGCGCTCCTGCCGGAGGACAAAGTCGTAGAGCCCGGCGGCGTCCGACGGCGGCGTGGCCCCGGCCGACAGCCGCGAGGCCGCCGCGACCAGGTCCAGCCGCTGCTGGCGGCTGGCAGCGCCGCCGAGCGTCTGCAGCTGCATTGAGAGCAGCACGGCCGCCTTGACTTGGAGCCGGTCGTCGCGGCGGGCGGCCAAAACGGCGTCCAGCAGCGCCGACAGCAGCTCCACAGAGAGCCCGCTGGCGGCCGGTGACGGCGCGTCGCGCAGGAACCGCGTGCACAGCGTGGCGGCGACCAGCAGCAGTCCGTCGGCCAGAGCCGCACGCACGGTGAGCTCGGCCACGAGCGCGCGCACGTCCGCAGCACCCTCGACCGCCGCCGCCAGCGTCGCCGCGTCGCCCAGCCGCTCGCGCACCCGCCAGCTCAGCGGGTACCGCGTGGCCAGGACCGTGCCGGCATGGCGCACGAACTCGGCCTCGGCCCGGAAAACCATGCCGCCGACGGCGTTCAGCGTGGCCACGCGACACGTCCGCGTCCGCTCCGGCGCAAGCCATTCCAGCACGCGCTCGGCCGCAGCCTCGTGCGCGTGCGCGTACAGCTCGGCCACGACGTCGTAGCTCGGGTAGTTGTTGTATGCGTCGTCCAGCAGCGTTGTCAGCTGCTGGCGCAGTTCGGGCTGGTTCTGGGCCGGGTCGATCTCGGCCGCCAGCGCCGCGGCCGTCGCCAGGTACTCGGCCAGCGGCCGCGCACGCCGTGCGGCTGCCCGCGACCGCAGCTGCTCGCGGTGCGGAAGCAGCGGCCCCGGTGCAGCCGCCGGCCGCGGTCCGGGCTCGGTCTCGAGCAGGTCCACGGCGTCCACGGCGGCCGCCGCGCGGCCGCCATGCACCGGCGCCGGCGCCACCGCCGTGGTCACGCCCAGCACGCCCCGCCGCCGCGGCGCCGCCGGCCGCCGGCTCGCGTCGGCCTCGGGATCCGCCGTCCGAGCCGTCGAATGAATGTTCCGTCTGCCCGGCAGCCGCGCACACGCTGCCGGGGATGCTGTAGATGCAAATGCCAAATTGATTGATGGATTCCAGGCCGGCCTCCGTGCCGGGCCCGGCGGTCGGTGACGCGGCGGCGGGCTCACGGGTCGGCCTGCTGGCCGATGTGGACATGGAGCCACCACCACCGGCTCCAGCAGCGCCGACCGGGCCAGCCGCCGCATCATGTCGCACGTCAATAGTTTTCGCATATCTTGGCCGTTCCGCGCATCTTTTGGTTGGGCTGGGCGGGCTCAATTTCTGCGTCGTCAGCTGCGTCCAAGTCGGCCCGTTCGGCCACGGTTCCGGAGGCAAGACGGCGCCGGCGGCCCCGGAGAGCCCGCCGGTCCGTGCGGCCACGGCCTGGCATCCTCTGGGCGGCGTCCGCGGGCGCAGCGAGCGCTGCGTGGACCGCCCCGTCGCCGTGCCGGCCACTTACTCTGCTTGTTTTCCTGCGTGGCTAGAAATCCAGCCAACGCTGCCGTGTCGGCGTCCAGTCCTTTGCAGGCGCAATCGTCGAGTGTTCGGCCCTGCCTGCTGCAGCTTCTGCCGTTGCCAGACGCTTGTGCCGTCCGTGCGGTGATGATTTGGTAACAGCAGGCTTGTATTTTTCGTCGCTGGTAGTTTAGAGCCGACAAAACTTTTCGTTTTGTCGCTGAAAATTTCAAGCTCGCGCAGTGGTAAATAAGCCCAGCGGCCCGCTGCCGCAGACAGAGCACGCGAGCCGCATCGCCGGCGGACGACTACAGGTACGAGTGCCGGCGCAGCGGCCGGCGCGGCCGCGCACGCGGGTGCGACGGTGGCTGTGGCGGGAGATGTGGCAGGGCGCGGCGGCGTGGCTGAGACGCGGCTGGACGTGGCTGGACGTGGCTCGCCCGGCGGCTGCCAAGTGGCTTGCGGGTGGCTCGCCCGGTGGCTTGTGGCGGCTCTCGCAGTGGCGCGTGACGCGGCGGGCGGGGAGCCGCACGGCGTGCGGCGAGCCAAGCCGCCCAGCCGCGCCCAGCCGCACGTGCGGAGCCAAGCCGCACGCCATGCGGCGCGTAGTAGATTCTATACATTGTCTATAAACAAAACGCCATCCCACCATGTAAAGTACACGCCGGCCTCCGAGTACGCTCAGTACTGGTCCGAGCTGTAGTCGTACATCTCAACCTCGACCGACCGGTGCAGCTTGATGTTGCCCAGCTCGATGTCGCGTGCCGTGCTGTCGATCTTCGACCGGTGCGGGTCCTCCCGGGTCATGAACTTCTTCCACAGCGGCGGGCCCGGCTCGAAGATCAGGTTCATCTCCTCGAGCGTGCGCTGCTTTGTCTCCGGGAACGCAAAGAACACGTGCACGCAGGCCAGGACGTTGAGCACGCCGAAGATCAGAAACATGCGCCAGGAAATGACCCGGAACAGCGGCGGCACGCCGAAGCCCAGCATGTAGTTGGTCGCCCAGTTGCCGGCCGAGGCGATCGACATGGCCTTGCTGCGCAGCCGCAGCGGCATGATCTCGGGCGGGTACATCCACGAGATCGGGCCCCAGGACATGGCGTACGTGGCCACGGTCAGGTACGACAGCGCCACGACCGCGCGCGACGCCGGCATGTTGTCGTAGATCATCCAGGTGTAGGCGCGGTCGACGTCCGACGTCGGCTCGCCGTAGATCTTGTACACGGCCGCGATGGTGAAGAAGAAGACGGCCATGAGGAACGAGCCGATGATGAGCGGCGGCCGGCGGCCCCAGCGGTCGCTCCACATCATGGCCGGCACGGTCATGACCACGTTGATGACGTACTGGATGGACGACGACATGAGCGTGTTGGTGACGCCCGCGCCCTCGAGCACGTAGACGATGTAGTACAGCAGCACGTTGATGCCGCAGAACTGCGACCACATCTGGATCGACAGCGCGAGCACGCTCCGGCGCAGCAGGCGGCCCCGGAAGAGCTCGTAGTACGAGTTGGTCGAGTTCTCGCGCTCCCACCGGATCTGGTCCTCGATCTCCTTGAACTCGGCCAGCACGAGCGGGTCGTCGACGTCGCAGTTGGGCGTGCGCAGGTAGGCCAGCACGCGCAGCGCCTCGTCCCAGTGGTCCTTGTTGGCCAGCCAACGCGGCGACTTGGGGAAGAAAAAGAGCGCGGCCAGCAGGATGACGGCCGGCACGATCTGGACGCCCCACGGCACGCGGAACGACGCCGTGGACGGGATGTACGAGCAGCCGTACTGCACGAAGAACTGGATCATGATGCCCCACGTGATGGCCCACTGCTGCAGCGTCACGAGCCGGCCGCGGATCTGCCGCGGCGCCAGCTCGGCCTGGTACACCGGTCTGCCGTCAGCGCGCTCGCGAGGCCACTTACACTAACGACGACGTCACGCCCACGCACAGGCCGCACACGATGCGGCCCGTGACGAGCATCGGCACGCCGTTGGCCGCGGACTGCACGGCGGCGCCGAGAATCCACAGCAGCGCCGCCAGCTGGATGGCGTGTTTGCGCGACAGCCTGGCGTCAGTTCGGACCCTGTTCGCACTCACTTCTCGCCCAGCGGACTCGAGATTATCGCACCCACGACCGAGCCGGCGGCCATGGACGACGTGATCGCACCCTGCTGCAAGCCAAGCGGGTTGTTGAAGTAGTTCTTGTACTGGTCGGTGGCCAGCACGCCCGACATGGACGAGATGTCGAAGCCGAAGAGACCGCCACCGAGGGCCGCGAAGGCCGAGATCGTGTAGACGTTCACCGCCCGTCCCATGGTGCGATCGAGACGGCGCCCGCGGATGTGTATCTGTGTCGCTGGCACCTGCCAGTTACTGTGACCGTTCCTGCGTACCGGCAGCTAATGGGCTCGGACGGTATAAGTACTTTGGAGCTTGCCCACGGCGCCTGAGGCCTACGGCCACGGCGGCAGCAGAAACTCAAAATCTAGAACCTAAAGCCAGAGCGAGCACGGAAACAGCTCGCTCACTGGTGGCCCCCCGGCCATCTATCAACTCGGAAATATCTGGCCGTAACGGGCGGTGTCTGTTCGTCTAATTAAAGTGCTGGCAAAACCCGCTATTCCAGGGTGGGCAAAGAACATGAAGTCCCAACTTGATCAGAGTCACAAGGTTTATCTCTGTGCGGAGCTAGCATGTTGAACTGTGTTCTTTTGTTCTAGTCCTGCTCTAATAGGGCATAAATCCCAGCTAGTGCACCACAGCCGAGCTTCTTTCGGCAGCGGTCTGAGACATTATGTGAACGCTCTGCACACGCTGCCGCGATATGCCGAATCGGACCCGAGCACGGCTTCCATCACGCGAAGCGCGCGCCGGCCACGGGCTGCCACAAAGGCACGCGGTGTAGGACGTGCTTGGCCTGGCTGCGCCGTCCCGTGCGGCCGTTCGCTGCGGTGAGCTGCCGGCGCTATCGCTGGCGGCCGCTGCCGTCAGATTCGCGGCGCCGTACTTATGGGCCACCAATGCGCATTCATGCACGACTGCATACGGAATGCAGCACTGCAGCTGGGCGCTATCTGCCCACACACCACGAGCCGCCGGATACCCTCGGATCTCGGCTGGACACATGCCGTCGTGCGGGAGCACCGCTTCGTTGCCTGTCTAGCACCCGCGCGTGTCCCGCGCGTGCTTGCCGGAGGGACTCTTGTCCGTGCTCCAGGGGTGCGAACGTGACGGGCACAGATAATCGCGCCGCGTGGGCAGCCTTAGCGGAGACGCATCCAGCCTATACACTTACACAGCGCCTTTGCGCTAAAACACCAGCACCTTTGGTCCCACTGCAGCCTAGAGGCACCCCTGCGGACCCTGCGGCCGACCTGCCGTGCGTTCTGCGCGAGAGGCGCACTACCCACTCCTTGATCGGCGCTGCTGCGAAGCTGAAACGCCTACAGACTCATCGTCCGGGGACGGCCGACCGGTTGCCGGAGCGCCTGTCCCGGCAGTTGTGCCGTTGCCCGCAGCGTCCGCGAACCTTGTTGGGGCACCTGGTGGCCCTGTGGCGGCGCTCGCTATCGCGTCGCTTGAGCACGCCGCTCTGAGAACACTGCCCAGCTTGGCCCTGTCTCATCCGCTCACGTCCACCGCCATATTTTCCGATTGGTTGGCACCGTGCTGTGGCGTCGCAGTCGCCCGAGAGCTACGAGCTGCCAGCTACGTTTTATCGGCCTGTCCGAGCTTGGCGCTGAGCGCCACGTCCCAGACAGCTGTCTACCTGCGGTCTACCGGTAGATGGGCTGAAAAACGCACTTGTCATGCAGCTACCCGCATAAGCGCATCTGCCGCCCACTAGTTCCCGGTTACTGGCTTCTGGCGGCTCCAGTCTGCCGGTAAATTTTCACTGCCGACAGCTGGTGACATTCATGCGACAAGCCTCGGGCACGGTACCGGTAGCCGACCCGCCATCACAGCTAGCGGCCGCCGTATAGAGAACGTTTGAAGCCGTGCCACTGCCGTACTCCGTGCCCACCAATCCGCGGCACGCGTCGTCTTTGCCAAAGATACGGCAGTGGTCTCGTCCGGTCGCTGCAACGGTCCAGGCGCTGCCGAGTATCCGACTCAAACACGCGACGGTTGTGTGCCGTACGCGTGCCCACGCTGGGGATTTAAGCGTCAAAACGTTTATGCCGCAAACGTCAGCGATCTTCTCCCAACGCCGCCGCCCAAGGCAACGATCGACCGGCGGGCGGTACCGGTGGTGGCGACACCGCACCGGACCAGGTCTCCGGCCGAGGGGCCAGGCTGCGATCACTGGCTTGAGCCAACCTGATTGTGCGCATAAGCCGTGGGGCCGCCGTCGTGGCCCGACGATCGGTGATCTGAAACGTAGCTAAGCAGACTACTTCTCTCGACCCCCATAGCCATCAACCTCCACAGTCTGCAGATCTGTGGGCCCAAGCCATGGTTGGCTGACGACCCCGCCGGCGGACCGATTCCAAGACGTCAGACCGGAAATCCGCCGACCCGGCCGTAGCATCGGCCACCTCCGCGCGCACGTGCGCATACCTGTCAGATCCGTAGATCTCTCACGGATACCCAATCGGGTAAACGAGCCGACCCTTTAACGGCATCTAGCAGTTGCGTGGCCGGCCGCAGCGGTCAATTACCGCATGGCGCAGGCCTAGCTCAACGTTCTAAGGCGCAATCGCGCGCACGAGCTACCGTATGCATTTTCCCGACACGGCCACAATCGCAAGATCCGCGCTCGGCACACACCGGACAGGCAATCTTCTTCGGGTCGTTAACGGGTGACGCAAGATCTTCTAGAATTTGGTCTGTGTTCTATTTTTGTCTGCCGGGCCGGCTCCGCTGAGCGCAAGATATAAAGACCGGAATGATCTCGAGACCAGATCATATTCAAAGAATTGAAGAAACATACAATCACAACAATGAAGTTCACTCCTATTGCTCTCCTTGCCGTCTTCGCCGCTGCTCCGGCCCTGGCCCAGTCTTCGGACTACTTCGGATACTCGGACCTCTCGTCCCTGGCCGACTACTCGACCTACTTTGAGTCGGGCGTCACCGAGTCGGCCACTGCCACCGAATCGGGCCTGTCGTCTGCTGCCTCGTCGGGTCTTGAGTCGGCCTCGGCCACTGAGTCGGCCGAGTCGTCGGGTCTCGAGTCGGCCTCTGCTTCGGCCACCGACTCGGCCGAGTCGACCTTCGCCACCTCTACTGTGAGCGAGTCCGAGTCAGAGTCCTCGACCGCGACCTCGACCTCGTCCGGCAGCACGTCAACCGAGACCTCGGGCGCTGGTTCGCTCCAGGGTGGAAGCTACATGGCCATGGCCCTTGGTGCTATTGCGGTTGCTTTCGGCCAGGCCATCTAAGCGGCTGAAGTCTCCAACTGGGCCCTGCACGTCTAAAGATGCGGGGTTAGCTCAGTTGGGAGAGCGTCAGACTGAAGTTGCACTTCGGTTTTGTAATCTGAAGGTCCTGTGTTCGATCCACAGACATCGCATATTTTTTGGTTCTGTGTTGGTCTCTTAATGTCTTAATTTTTTTTCTCATAGCGGTGAATATTACGGGTTCAGGCCCAGGCCTGTTTGGTGAAACGATTTAAACTACGCTCGAGCTCGACGCTCGCGTCCCATGTAGATCGACTAGGGCACAATACTGTGTCATGTAGTATCTGACACCCCCAATTTGGCTCCTGGCGGTTTCCATCTTTCCGTTTTACCCGTGTTAAATTGACTAAAGAATACAATGTACATTCGCAGAATTATTTATGTGCAGTGTCGCATATTATAGCACTAATATGCAGCAGCGCCCAAATTAGTATGTCCCAACAGCCAAGCTGTTCCTTTTCCGATCCCCCTACCCGGGTATGTTACAAGCAAGCGTACTCTAGCAATATTTACATCTGCAGACAGAAGGTCCCATGTTTAGTGTTTATGTGTAGCGCCGGTCAGGTCAGGCAACCACCGCCAGCGGCGGTCGCAACCTAGTACATCGCCGTGTTCTTCTGAGCTGCGTTTGCGTAGTGGCCAGGAGACCGGCCACGGACGACGAGGCCGTCTGTAGTGGCTCGGCCGACCAAGTATTCGCTCCCGGACTCGGTCACCGCGTATACCTCGGCGGCGTAGCGATACATCTGCTGAGCTGTACGTCGCTTGCCATTGTTGGCAGTGGCCTTGCGGAACTGGATCCGCTCGAATACTGCATGTGAAGGCAGACCAGCTTGGTAGACAGTCGAGAGCTCGCCGGGCTCAGACGGCAGCACGTTTTGGCGAGCACGGGGCATAGAGTAGGCCTGGGCGTGTCTCGCGTAGCTTTTTTCGTCATCGTAAACATCCGTGCGGACGTTGCTGGTGCCACGAGGCGGGTAATCGTACTGAGCGTACGACGGAGTGCCATCCAGGCGGAGCGGGGGTAGCAGGTTTGTACGTGCCACAGTCGCCGGCGAGGAGGACATTGAGGGTGGCGAGGCCGACGGAGACGATGACAACAGCGGAGGAGAGGACGGCGGGAGCCCGTAGGGCGGGTCTGTGCACAGACCCAAGTGTCCGCCCATGTGGCTCAACGGCGTAACCGGAACCTTAACCGGCGCACGCTGCGGACCGTGATCGCGCTTAGATGTGTGCTGAACCAGGTCAATGGGACGACCCGTGCGCTCGTCTTCGGCCGCCAAGCGGACAGCAAAGTGGTGCACACGCTCAGAGTAAGGGCTGTCGGGCGAGTCTTTGATGTACACATCCAGCTCGCCCGCACGAGCAGCGGGCACCGAGCGAGGAGGCGACAGGGCAAACGCGATACTGACGCTGCCATAATTGCGGCGGTAAGAGACCCAGCGCGAGTTCTCGCGGAAGACGCCACGCTCGACCTTGGCGTGGACGGTGGGCAGAGCCGGCTCGTTGGTTCCACCATAGATCAGGGTGTTTGTTGTGCGTGTGTAGCCAAACTGCGGTCCCGCCTCTGAGGTCGGCGAGCGGTGGACGACGCGCCGCTTGCGCTGCTCTCCGTCGGAGCCAATCTCATCTCCAGGAGTTTCTTCGCGCGACCGCTTCAAAGATCGCTGCTCAATGGACTCGCACTGCGGCTTCTCATCCGAGTAATCGTAGATACTGGGATCCGTGCTCAGCCGGCCGTAGGAGCTGGTCGCATAGCGCGAGGACGAGCTACCGACGTCGTACGCATACTCATACACCGCAGCCGGAGTATACGTCCGCGGCTGTGGGAGCCTGATTGGAAGAGCCATGTTGCTGGTCAAGGGGGAACTAGCCGGCATAACCAGCGTCGAAGGGTGCGGAGAAGACATGGCCGGGCGGCTGACGATCAGACTGAACGGCTGTCAAAAACGGTCGGTTGGTGCTGCTTGGTAGAACGGCACACAAAGCAGCAGAGGGCATGTATTTATAACACCGACCAGAGAGTACGAGTGGCAGGGTTGCTGAGTCGATCCGGTGCGAGCCTGTGCTCCCGGCGGCGACGGCGGCATGGCCTGCCAGACGTTTTGAGGCGGCCAAAGACATTGAGTAGCACCAAGTACTCTGAGGCAGACAACGAGTGCGGCCGAGGCGGGCTGGTGTACGACGTGAAAAGAGAAGGCGGTGGAGCCTGAATGGCCTGTTTGATACGTGTCGCCGCACGTCGCGGCTGAGGGCGTCATGCGCAATTCCTCCTTCCCACTCCCCCCCACTCCCCTGGGCTTAGCAGGACGTGTCGGGTGCTGACTGCGGCCTTTCGGAGCGACTCTCATTCGATGTCCTGTCACGACTCGCCGCTGCCCAGGGCCGTACCGTTGGCCATGACTTCGCGACGGTTGGGAGATCAACGGCCCTGGTGGGCGACGTTAGCGCGCTGGGCCGTGCGACACCCGACCTCGTCCATATGCGGAACGTTACACCAGTGATGCCGCCTCCGAGGTTATAGACTAGGCTATTTGCGGCGGTCCAAGCGGGTGGATGCTGCGGCGGGGACGGCATCGGTGGCCAGGTAACGTTGCCAAGGACACAAATTGGGTGCCGGCGACGCCGGCAGAGCCATTAGCGCCTGTCTCAGACTGTCGCCCCAGCGAGCAAGCGACCGTTTTGGGCAGATGGCTGCCTGAAGAGGCAAGCCTCCTAAACAGGTGCCTGTCTAGTGGCACTGCTCTCGGTGACGGCCACAAATCGGCTGCTGTCATCATGGGCGGTTACGACATCGCATGTCCGAATTTGGCGGAACAGTCACAGCCAGCTCGTACTGTTGATCCAGAGTAATGGCCGTCGCGTAGACGCTGCGAGTGCAGACAAACAGACCCGGCCGGACTCATTTGCGGAGCGGCAAGCGGGTGGCCGGCCGCCGGCGGTCAGAACCACGGCCACGCGATGTCGCCAACGGCCGCTACGTCCCTCGCTCAGGGGTAGCACTTGTCAGCCACGGTGCAGGACGCTAACCCGCCACGAACAATGCCCGATCATTGCTGACTCGCCACGGGATTTCTAACTACGAACGGAAGTGTAATGAGTTACGCCACACCAATTCCGGCGCAGCCGCGATCCATCGCGATGGCGCAGGAACGACCCCATGACCTGTGAGACACTGTGTATTACCCGTGCTACATGGAAGCGGCCCAGACGTCCGGCGGCCGGCGCCGGGCCGGCGGCCGACGGCCGATCGACACCCAATCTAGACGACGTGGAGCGGGTGGGCCTCGGTCGTGAACACCCACTCGTCGAGGCTGATGTGCTCGGGATCGTCAAAGATCAAGTAGAGGTACTTCATGGTCTCCGCCAGGAAGAAACTCTCCGAGTTGTCAGTGAGTCCACCACCGTCGGGCAAGGTGACGTCCTGGATCTCGGCAAAGCCATGCGTGGTCTTGCTGATGTTAAGCAGACCCTGGAACATGTCCCACGCCCATTCCTGGTACTTCTTGTCGCCGGTGGCACGGTACGCATAGAAGTAGCTCTCGACAACCTCGGGCCGCAGCAGGTACCGTGCGTTTGATACCCAGAAGCCCTGGTGGTGGATTTGGTCGAGCTCGTGCTGGCCCTGAGTAGAGATGGCCCACTGACGGCTGGGCACGGAGCGATCCGCAGGCTGCTGGTCCGAGTGGTCGTAGGCGCCAACCATACGCTGAGCGGGCGACTCAGCCTCGCGCCGCATGCGGTGGTGACCGGCCGACAGCGGGGTCATAGCGGCGGGCTTATCTGAGACAGCACCCATGTGGGAGCTCTCGACGGGGTCCCAAACAACCGACTCAGAACCCAGGCCCGTTGCAGTCATGTACATGGCGTGACAGGCCTCGAGGTACTGCAGACCGAACTCGGCCAGATCCTCGCGGAAAAGGAAGCGGCCGCCCATGATGAGATTGCCGGCAGCGTAGCATGCTAGATGGCCCATCTCGTTCATGTAGGTGCCGTCGACGTAGCGGCCGATGAAAAGGTAACCCACGCTCTGCTGGCCGGCGTACTTGCGGTACTGCTCGGCGGCGGTGCCGTAGACGGCCAGGTGCTTGCGGGTGGACGTCATGGCCGTCTCCCAGCGAGAGGCATAGACGCCAGCGTTCTTATCCTTGCGCGCGAGGACAGCGGCCTTGATCAGGTACTCGTAGTAGCTGTCGTGGCCCGCGCCGATCGAGACCGACTCACCGAGCGACTCGCCCGTGTAGAGGTCGATCGGAATCTCAATCATGCCCGGGAAAGTCTCCTTGTTTTTGTTGAAGACCAGGGGCTCCCAGGAGCGAGTGCCGTTGCGGTAGTAGTCCTTGACGCCTGTGTGCTGGGTCATCTTGAAGTTCTCCAGCCAGTTCGAGCCGGTGCGGGCTGGGGTCACGATCGGCGAGATCTCCGGCTCGATGTTGGCCTCCGAGTGGGTTCCGACGCTGCGCTCAAAGTCGACGCGGGGCCACATCATGCCCAGGGGCGAGTCGTAGCCTGGCCCGATGTGCTGGCCGAGCTGGTGCGCCTTGCGGATGAGACCGGCTCGGGAGGAGGCGGCGTCGGCGACGTCGACGATGCCGTAGTCTAGTAGATCCACGGCGGCGGCCATGGAGCCGAGGTAGCGGATGATGGTCTCGAAGGGGTCGACGACGCCCTGGGCCTTGGTGAAGTCAATCTTGTCGACGATGTGCGCAATCGTGAGCTCGGTCTCGGTGGTCAGGTTCATGACCATCGTCGTCGTGAGCGAGTCGACGAGGGTCGCGCCCCAGCCGTTGCGGCTGGTGCCAAAGCCACCAGACACAGGCAGGACCTCGTCCTTGCCCCAGGCGACCTCGCGGTACTTTTTGAACGCCCAGACGTACTGGTCCTTGATCGCCTGCGCGCGCTCCTCGTTGAGCACGCGGTCGGCGTGCGACATGTGCGAGAAGTCGGCCTGGATCTTGCCCGGGGTGCCACGCAGGACCGGGTGCGTGGCGGTGCGGGCGAGCAGGCCACCGGTCCAGAGGAACCGCATGAGCAGGATTCCGCAGAGCGCGCCGCTGAGGTCAGCGCGATCGCCAGGAGCACTTACACGATGAACCGCCGCCGGTTGGGCCGCGAGATGCGGAATCGCGATGCGCCCATGTTGTCCATGCGTCTGCGGAGGTCAGCTTGCCGTGGCTGGATGCTAGTCCCGCCAGCGCCCCCGATGGTGGCGCGCCGCACGCTACCGCACTTACTCGAAGGTTTCGGCCTGGTCACTCGATGTCATCCGCTCAGATTTGTCTGGAAAGAGTGCAGGGTCTGGTCTGCGAAGCTGATCAGAGAGATCACAGTTTCATCACCACCCAGCAGAGCACAATGAGCGGGGCTAGGACGTTGCCGCGTAAAGCTAATTGCGGCGGTACCGCGATTCCGGGCGCGTCGCCTTGTTACCCTCGTTGTTCGCCGATCTTGCCTCTACAGACTGGGCGCGCCGCGGCCCCTGGGCGCGCGCGCCGGAGGGACGCGTACAGGGCGCCACTAGGGAGACGCACTCCGGCTGCACCGGCTGAGCCCGACGCGCCGTGGCTGGCGGGGGCTGGGGACGGCGGCGGTGGCTGCTTCATGAGGGTTAGGGCTGTGTTTCGCCTGCTCCGGCAAGCCCGACCGAGCTCGCGTGGCGCACCGTGTGGCCGGCCGACACAGTGTCGGCCGACACAGTGCCGGGCAGCGCCGGCGACGGTGCCGGCACGCTGGGCTGCCGCTGTGCTGGGTCCGGAGCGCGCTGCGGCTAGCCCGCTGCAAGCGGCTGCCGGCTGCCCTACGTACGCTGTGACGTCAGCTGGTCGGCGCTGGAGACCGTTGCGGCTGTGCAGCCGCACTCCGGACGGCTGCTGGTGCCCCTGGGCGCGCCCGTGAGTGGTTTCCAGCACCCTCAGCCGCGCCAAGGCATTGCCTGTGTAACCGTAGCATGTGCCGACAGCTATGCCGAGGTCGCTGGCGTCCGCTGGCCCGCCCCCGCGCCGCGCTCGTGATCTCTTGCCGGCGCGGGCGGCGTGCAGCCGTGACTGAATCACGGCTGCGGGGTTGGCGGCCGCGGCCGACGCGGTCGACGCGGTCAGCGGCCGCCGACGGGCTCTCGAGCGCGGAACACATGAGTCACCACGTCGATCTGCCGGGCGGCTCCGTCCCGCCGTCCCGAGCGCGGCCGCGCGCGAGCACCCCAAACGGGCCTCCGCCGGAACCGCCGCCGGCCGGCCGGCAATTCTCCGGACCACGGCACACCGGGCTGTGGGGATCTGCAGCGGAAACCGCACGTTCCTGAAGCGGCAAGGCGACTAGCGCTAGGCGACGATGAGCGCACCGCGCGATAAGGCGCGCACGGTCGTGGACGCCGCCGGCGAAACGAGCTGCCGCCCAAGCGCTACGGGGCCGCCGACAGCCCGGGCTGGAGCCGCCTTGACTCGCACGGGCGGGCACGCGTTAGTGTGCGGCGGTCGTGCAGCTCCGCGCACGCGTTGCCGCATTGGGCGCGCTAGCTGGCTTGGGCAAACGGGCGACGCGGCCGGCGGGTGCGCTGTCACAGCGGGCGCTAACGGGAAGAGGGCGGCCGGCGAACGGCGGGAGGGCCGCAGGGGGTGGCGGTGCAGCGGCTGGAGACCGCGGCGCCGCAGAGAATTTTCGCCAACAGACCGCATGGCCGGCCAGCAGGAGCGCACCCGACGGGCCGCGATCGACGCCGAGATCGCGCAGGCGCGCGCGCGCGTGGCCGAGCTCGAGGCCGAGCGCGCCGGTCTCGACCGTGCCGCGCCAGCCGCGCCCGCGCTCGCGCTCGATCTCGACGAGTACGAGCGCTACGGCCGCCAGATGATCGTGCCCGAGATCGGCCTGGACGGTAGGGGCACGCGCCGCAACGCTAACGACAGGCCAGCTGGCGATCCGCGCCGCGCGCGTGCTGGTCGTGGGCGCGGGCGGCCTGGGCGCCGCCGCCATCGCGTACCTGGCCGGCGCCGGCGTCGGCACGCTGGGCATCGCCGATGACGACACGGTGGCCACGTCGAACCTGCACCGCCAGATCGTGCACTCGTGCGCGACCGTGGGCCGGCCCAAGGCCGAGTCTGCAGCCGCGTTTGCGCGCGCGTTGAACCCGCGCGTGCGCGTGCGCGCGCACGTTGTCCGCGTCGAGCCCGCCAACGTGTTTGATCTGGTCGACGAGTACGACATCGTGGTCGACTGCGTGGACGCGCCGCAGACGCGGTACCTGCTGTCGGACGCGGCTGTGGCCGCCGGCCGGCCGGTCGTGGCCGCGAGCGCGCTACGGGCCGAGGGCCAGCTGCTGGTGCTCAACCACGCCGGCGGCCCCTGCTACCGCTGCGTGGTGCCGGTCGCGCCGGCGGCGGCCGCGGTGGCCGTGTGCGAGGACGCCGGGATCGTGGGCCCCGTCGTGGGCGCCATGGGCGTCCTGCAGGCGACCGAGGCCCTGCGGCTGGCCGCAGGCCTGCGCGACCCCGCTGCGCCACCGACGATGCTCATGTACGCGGCGCTGCACCGCCCGATGTGGCGCGAGGTGCGGCTGCGCGGCCGCCGCCCGGACTGCGCCGCATGCGGTGCGGCGCCGACCATCACGCGCGCCGCCATCGCCGCCGGCGCCGTCGACTACGTCGCGTTCTGCGGCGCGCCGCCGCCCGCGCCGCCGCCGGCCGCCGCCGTGTCGCCGGCCGAGTACGCCGCCGCCCGTGCCGGCCCGCACACGCTCGTCGACGTCCGCGAGCGCGTCCAGTTCGGTCTCTGCGCCCTGCCCGGCGCCGTCAACCTGCCGCTGGCTGAGCTCGACCGGCCCGAGCCGCTCGCCCTGGCCGGCCCGGTCTACGTGGTCTGTCGGCGGGGCGTGGACTCGCGCGTGGCCGTGCCGATCCTGCAGCGGCGGCTGCCCGGAGTCGCGGTCGTGGACGTCGCCGGCGGGCTCGAGCGCTGGGCGCGCGACGTCGACCCCTCGTTCCCGCGGTACTAGTATCCTACAGCTCCATTGTAATGTACATCTGCCGGCGCGCCTGCGGCCGGCGAGCCTATCGCAGGATCCGGTCGAGCGTGGTCTGCTTGACGGCAATGCGTTTCGTGAGAATGTCGTGGCGGTGGGCAGCCAGCGGCCGCCGCAGCAGTTCCGGGTTGCGCTGCAGCCAGTACTTCTCGAGCACGGCCAGCGCGCCGAGCGCAGACGCGTCCGACACGCGCTCGTCCGCGAGCTCGGTGTAGTCGTCCGTGGTGGGTCCGTGGTCGTCGAGGCCGAGGTCGGCCGGCGCGGGCGGCCCGGCGCCGTCGTCGCCGAGGATCTCCTCGACGGCGGGCTGCAGCAGCGCGTCGTCGGTCGGGTTGAGCAGGCCGTCGAGCTGGTCGGCCGGGACCGCGGCCGGCGGCAGGTCGTGCGGCAGCGCCTGCAGGAACGGGTCGTAGCCGGACGCGACGAGCGGTATCCGGCCGGGCGCGCCGTAGAGGTTCTGCTCGACGTCGGCCACGGCCAGGCCGAGCGGCGGGGGCGCAAAGGGCGCGTACGGCGCAAAGTGCAGCGGCGGGGCGCCAGGCATGCCCGGGAGAACGTTCATGCCGCCAGCGCCGAGGCCGGCCGGCACGACCGGCGCCGCCAGCGCCGGCGCCAGCCGCGGATCGGCGTGGTCCGCCACCAGGCACGAGCCCGAGAACGCAGCGGCCAGCAGCTCGGGCGCGACGTCGTCGTGCCAGACCTGCGCGACCATCGACATGGCCTCCAGCACGGTGACGACCCGGCGGTCGTCGCCGTGCTCCAGCCGCGCCGCCAGCAGTTCAACCAGCCGGCACCGGTAGTGCGCCTTGAGCGCGCGCGCGGCGCCCACCGCGGCCGGGTGCGTGTTCCGCGGCGGGTCCGGCGGCAGCACGACGATTTCCGTGTTGAGCAGGCGCCCCGAAAACAGCAGGTGCGCGTCCGCGTGGTCGACTATCAGCAGCACCCGGCGGCCGGCCATGCAGCTGTCAAACCAGTGCAGGTAGTTCTTGAACAGCGCCGGCGAGAACGTGTCCGTGGGCTCGTACACGTACGTGATGTCCAGCCCGGTCAGGTCGACGCCCTGCAGCGACCGCGGGTGCTGGTACCGGCCGACGGCCCAGCACGGCAGCTTCTCGGAGCCGTCGGCGTTGGCGCACACGGCGAGCGTCAGCCGGTCGCGGGCCGCGTTCAGGTCCACGCCCGCGGCCGCCCGCGGCGTGTGGGCGGCCGCGGCGGCCGCGACCTGGTACAGCAGCGGCGTCTCGTCCATGACAAACACGTCCCGGGGCGCAAACTGGGCGATTTTCGCGCGGATCTCGGCCATGGCCTCGGCCGCGGTCCGCGTGCGCGACGCCTGCGTGTCCGCCGTCGTCACCCGCGTCTTCTTGATGTTGTGGCGGGCCTTGAACCGGGCCAGCCAGCCGTCGGAGAAGTGGAACTCGACCTCGCGCGCCGACACGGCCGGGTAGAACAGGTCGAGGAAGTACTGGCCCTTCTGCTTGAGCACGTTGCCGTCCATGGGCACGCGGCCGCGGTACTCGACGAACCACTTGTACAGCGCGTTCTCCATGAGCGGGTACGTGACGCGCTTGAGCCGCTTGAGGTTGGGCACGGTCTCGGTGTCCTCGAGGATGTCGGTCTTGCGCTTGAGGCAGCGCGAGATGGCGGCCTGGCTCGGCGCGACCTGGAACCGCTGGCGGAACCACTCGATCAGCTGCTTCTGGTTGACCTCGGGGTGGGCGTCGGCGTAGAGACACAGCTGGCGGCGCTGGTCGTTGGTCATCGAGAAGTTGACCTTGTCGGCCGGCTTCTTGGACCGGCCGGGCGCGGCCGCCGGGGCCATGTCGTGCATGATCTCTGCCATGCCGTCCTGCGAAAGACTGGCCGGGTCCATGTGTCGAGCCGCCGCCGCAGCTGTCGCCCGGGGCGGTTGTATATATTCGCCGGCCGACGGTTTGCGGGCCGAACTCTGTGCGCGGTCTACCCGGAAGCGCGGCTGGCGCGAGCATGATACCGCCTGGGCGCGGATCTAGGCCGCTTCGGGCTGGCGCGGGCGCGCCTCGCGTTGCGGGCGTGCGTGTGCCCGGTGCCGGGGCTAGCGGCCGTCGACGCAGCGTGCCGGGGCCACTCGTTCGGTAGCTTGGCGGCGCGACGGCGGCGGTGACGACGGCCAGCCGCGGGCGGGGCGATCGCCGGACGGGCCTGGACGCGGCCGCGCCGGCGCGGCCGCGGGACGGGAGGCCGACGACAGCTGCGGACACGCTAGGCACACGGTGCTCGGCTAGCCGCGCACGGTTACCGCGCGCGCTAGTGTGAGGCACCAGTTGCCTGGGTGCGGGCGCTGCGCGGTGGGCTGCACCTAGCGCTAGGGTGATGGCACTAGCGCGCGGAACGGCCTCGATTGGGCGGCTCGCCGGCGGTCCGCCGACGACCCGCAGGGGCGTGCAGGCGCGTGGCGGCGACCCGCGACGCGCATGGGCCCACGGCGGGGCACGGGCGGCCGGGCGCGGCGGGGGCGGCGGCAGGGCCGGGGCCGCGCTTGATAGGCACGGGCGGCGGCCGGGCGGCCACTAGCGGTGCCAGAGGGCCGGCGCGAGGGCCGCGGGTCGCGCAGCGCAGCGCTAGCGGCGGGCCGGGTCGCGGCAGCGGGTCGCGCGGCGGGTCGGCCCCGGCTGGGCAGGGCGGGTCGCAGCTAGCCCCGACCCGCGCGCGCGCTACTGCGGCCACCTGCAGGCTCCTGCGGCTAAAATGCCGCTTGCCTTCGCTCGCCAAGGGCCCGCGCTCGTGGGCCCGCCCCTCTGATAGCATCCTGCGGACGCCGCCGTGCGCAACCGTAATCCGTCGGATGTCCGCATTGGCGCGCTGCACTGCCTCCGTCGCCGGCGCTGTCTCGGCTGGCCGGCCTTGGCGCGCGCTGGCGCGGCCCGGGCGGGCTCGGGCAGGCCCGGACGGGCGCGGGTGCGCTCCAGTCGGCGACTCGCTTGACTAGTCGCCGCGGACCTGCGCGCGGCGACGGCCGCCGGTCTGGCCGCGCAGGGCCCGGGCCGGCCGGGTCGCGTACCTCGCGTGCTTGGCGGCCGCGTCACCGCCGCTGTTCGCATGCCGCTAGCGACGACCAAACGCCGGGTCACCGGTGCGGCTCGAGTGGCACGTGACCACCTCCGCCGGCTGCCCCTCCGGGTCGCGGCGCCGATGCAACCCGCCCGATCGGGCGCGCTAGCGCCGACCCGCGCTAGCACACGGCATCGCTGCAGCACACCGCAGCAGCACGCCATTGCGGCCGCCGCCGCTAACGGCGATCGCTATCCGCGGGCTCTATCATATCGGCTCTATCGTGCGGCGGAGTGGGCCGCCTAGTGCAGCGCGCCGCGGCTGCGGTCTCCGCACGTGTCAGCCCGGGGCCCTGGCCGGCGCCGCAGGCCCTCGCCGCCGCACCCGCTGGCCTGCCCGCGCTCGGCCGCCCGGGACAAGCCCGCCACAATGGGAGCCCGCCACAATGGGCGTGCAGGGCCCAGCACATCGCGCGAACGCCACATCTCGCTAGGAGCGCCGAAGCTTGACGAGGGGGCGCCGCCCCAGCCGCGCGCCACGCGCCGCTCGAGCCCTGTGTCGCCGCTGCGGCGCCGCTCCGGCCGGCAACCTGCCGGCCGCCGGCCGCCGGCCGCACGCCAGACAGCGCGCTGCAGCGCGCCTGTCGTCCGGTGTCGATAACGACGGCGGCAGCCAGCCAATAAGGTTCAATAGGGTCCGCCGCCGCGGTACCGCCGCCCGATAATGAGCGCGCTAGGCCCGCTCGGGCATGATTGTCCCGCCCGATGCACAGGCCAGCGCCCTGGTTCCGTTCCGCTAAACCCACACGGGCTAGCGCCCACTAGTGCCCGCCGCCTCCATCGCGCGATGCCCGCCGGCGGCCGCTCGCGACTCGCCTGCCATCCACGGCTATCTGCTATCGCCTCGCGTGCCGCGCCGCGGGGACGTCGGCCGCCTGCCGGCCGCGGCCACCGCCGCCCCGACGTCCGCGCCGCCCTGTCAGCGCCGCCGCACCGCCGCCACAGCGCTTCTGCAGGGCGCCCGATCGGCGGCCGCCACCGAACGCCCGGCGTCCACGTCAGCGGCGCACCGTCCCGGCATCGGCGCCGCGGTCTCGGCACGCCGTGGGCTCGGAGTGCTCTGCGCGCCGCGCCCGGCGCCCAAAGGGGCAGATTAGATCGAGATGCAGCCGGGCAGGCACACCCGACAGCGTTTGCTGATTAGCGTTGCCGCAGCCGACTATCGGCCGATAACCTCCCGGATGTACCTGATTTGACTTTCCGGCGGCCTGCCCGCGGTGTTCGCACTCGGGCGGCGGCGGTATAAAGCCCGCGGCGCGGCCGGGCGGAACCGCACACGAACAGCCTGACTATGACCGAAGCACCGCTGTCCCAAGGAGTCGGATACGGTACGTGTGCGCGCGGGCGCGCTGACGCCAGGCATCGTCGTCGGCCTCGGCCTGGCGTTCGCCGCCGGCATGGTTCTCACCACGTACCTGCTCAAGCGCTACCAGAACGAAAACATGGACTCGGAGGAGTTCTCGACCGCCGGCCGCACGGTCAAGACCGGCCTGATCGCGTCCGCGGTCGTGTCGTCGTGGACGTGGGCGGCCACGCTGCTGCAGTCGACCGCGGTCACGTACAAGTACGGTGTCTCGGGCCCGTTCTGGTACGCGTCGGGCGCGACCGTGCAGATCATCCTCTTCGCCACGATCGCAATTGAGCTCAAGAAGCGCGCGCCGCGCGCGCACACGTTCCTCGAGGTCGTGCGCGCGCGCTACGGCCCGATCGGCCACTGCGTGTTCATGGTCTTTGGCTTCTGCGCCAACATCCTGGTGACGGCCATGCTGCTCACCGGCGGCTCGGCCGTGGTCACGTCGCTCACGGGCATGCACACGGTCGCGGCCTGCTTCCTGCTGCCGTTCGGCGTCGTCATCTACACGCTCTTCGGCGGCATCCGGGCCACGTTCCTGACCGACTACATCCACACGGTGGTCATCCTGGTCATCATCCTGATCTTCACCTTCTCGGCCTACGCCACCAACGCCGACCTGGGCTCGCCCGGCCGCGTCTGGGAGCTGCTGCAGGAGGTCGCGGCCAAGTACCCGGTCGACGGAAACAAGGACGGGTCGTACCTGACCATGCGCTCGACCGAGGGCGCCATCTTCTTCGTCATCAACCTCGTCGGCAACTTCGGCACCGTCTTCCTCGACAACGGCTACTGGAACAAGGCGATCGCGGCCTCGCCCGCGGCCGCGCTGCCGGGCTACATCATGGGCGGCATCGCGTGGTTCGCCATCCCGTGGCTGTGCGCGACCACCATGGGCCTGTCCGCGCTCGCGCTCGAGGGCAACCCGATCTGGCCGACGTACCCCGAGCGCATGTCGGCCGCCGACGTCTCGGCCGGGCTGGTGCTGCCGAACGCGGCCCTGGCCCTGCTCGGCAAGGGCGGCGCGGCCGCGTCGCTGCTGCTGATCTTCATGGCCGTGACCTCGGCCTCGTCGGCCGAGCTGATCGCGGTCTCGTCGATCTGCACCTACGACATCTACAAGACGTACATCAACCCGGCGGCGACGTCGCGCCAGCTGATTGCCGTCTCGCACACGGCCGTCGTGGCCTACGGCCTGATCATGGCCGGCTTTGCGTCCGGCCTGTACTACGCCAACGTGTCGATGGGCTACCTGTACCTGTTCATGGGCGTCATCATCTCGTCCGCCGTTGTCCCGGCAACGCTGACCATGATGTGGAAGCGCCAGTCGCTGCTGGCCGCGGCGCTGTCGCCGGTGCTGGGCCTGGCCTGCTCGCTGACGGCCTGGCTGGTCACGACGCACCTGCAGTACGACGGCGTGCTGACCGTCGAGACCACCGGCCAGAACATCCCGATGCTGGCGGGCAACGTGACTGCGCTGCTGGCCCCGGTCGTGTTTGTGCCGATCCTGACGTTCATCAAGCCGGACAACTACGACTGGGAGTCCATGAAGAACATCCGCTCGGCGGCCGAGGAAGAGCCGGCCCCGGCCGAGCCTGTGGCCCCGGCCGATGCCGACGCCGAGAAGGCCTACCCGGTGGCCACGACGGCCGCCGAGGCCGCCGAGGAGCGCGAGCGCACCGAGGCCGCGGCGCTGCAGCGGGCGTCGCGCATTGCCGGCGGCCTGACCGTCTTCATGGCGCTCGCGCTCATCATCCTGTGGCCGATGCCCATGTACGGCTCGGGCTACATCTTCTCGCGCAAGTTCTTCACGGGCTGGGTCGTCGTCGGCATCATCTGGATCTTCCTGGCGCTGCTCATTGTCGGCATCTACCCGGTCTGGGAGGGCCGCGGCGCGCTGAAGAACACGTTCGGCGGCATTCTGCGCGACCTGACCGGCCGCGGCCGCCCGACCGTCACGCACGGCGCGGCGGTGGCCACCCAGACCGAGGACAGCTCGAGCAAGAGCGAGTGAACGATGTATAGTAGTAATTAGAGCCGCACGCCGTGCGGCGCACTTTCGCGTGCCTCCTCCCGGCTGGGCGTCCTGCGGCGGCGACCCCTCGGGCAAACGTATAGCCGCCACGTCGTATCACAGGCGGCCGGACGAGCCTCCGGCGGCGACTCCGTCGAGGGTAGCTGCCCTTCGGGCAGACGTATAGCCGCCACGTCTAGGACAGGCGGCCGGGCGGGCCTCCGGCGGCGACTCCGTCGAGGGTAGCTGCCCGTCGGGCAGACGTATGGCCGCCACGTCGTACCACAGACGCCCGGAACTTCCGCGCGGCAAACGTATAAGCGCCCGGGTCGCACCAGCGACACCGGCACCAGATCCTGCCGTCTCCGCGGACGTGCCGGCGTATGCGTCACCGGCCTGCCCGTAGGACGCGCCCCCACGGATCTGTGGCGGTGCAACGAGCCTCCGGCGGCGACTCCGTCGAGGGTGGCTGCCCTTCGGGCAGGCGCGTGGTCACAGATTGGCGTATAGCGTGGCGCATAGCCGCACACGACTGGCCAGAGGTGCAACGAGCCTCCGGCGGCGACTCCGTCGAGGGTGGCTGCCCTTCGGGCAGGCGCGTGGTCATTGAATGGCGTGCAGTGTGGCGCATAGCCGCCTGAGGCTACGTGCCGGCCGCACCCTGCCCGAAGGGCACCACCCTCGACGGAGTCGCCGCCGGAGGCTTGTTGCACCGCCACAGAATGAGCATCCGGACGAGTGTGGTGTTGGCGCGGTACGCGTAGTGTGGCGCATTGCCGCCCGCAGGGCGCACCCTCGACGGAGTCGCCGCCGGAGGCTCCTTGCACCGCCACCGCAGGCCTGGCGAGTATGGAGCCCGCTGGGAGACGCGCGGCGCGTAGTGTGGCGCACGGCCGCCCGCAGGGCGCACCTCGACGGAGTCGCCGCCGGAGGCTCGCCGCACCGCCACCGCGAGTCTCCGGCGGCAATGCGCCACGCCACGCGTCGCGCCGCACGGCGTGCGGCTCCACACGTGCGGCGCGACGCCGGCGCGATCTCCCACAGGCACGGTGCAGCCGGTTTGGTGTTGCCCAGACCACTTTACAAACTCCCACGCTCCGCACCATCCACGCCACGGAGTGGCCGAGATCGATCTGAGGACCATGTCGCGACAGTCTCAGCAGCGGCCCCAGCCGAACCGATCGCCGTCGATCCTGGTGACGGACGCGCGGTCGCGGCGCGAGGGCGCGCACGCCGCCGCGTCGGCCGAGGCGCCGCCGGCCGGCCGGCCCGCCGGCCGGCCAGACACGGCCGCGCGGCTCGTCGCCGGGGTGGCCGGGTCCGGCAGCCGCACGAGCCACGGCAACCGGTTCAGCGACATCAGCGTGAGCAACATTCTGTTCTCGGGGTCGCACACGCAGCCGCCCACGGCGCCGGCGCGGACCGAGTCCGGGCGCACGCGCGATCCGCGGCTGCTGGTGATGAAGGGCCGGACGGCAAACCTGGCCAAGGGCCGGCACACGGTGGGCGCGGTCGGGCGCGGGTACCAGGACGAGTACGACGACGCGGACGACACGGACCTGCTGGGCGAGTTTGTGGACGACGGCGACACGGTGATCGGCCACCGCGACCGGATCTCCACGGGCGGATCGGCCGCCGACAAGGTCGTGCTGCTGCCCGAGACGGGCGGCGAGGACGCGCGGGCGGGCGGGGCGCGGCCGGCGAAGCGCAAGCCGTACACGGCGTACCACGCGGCGACGGCCCAGGACCGCTACAGCGACACGCCGGCCAAGCCGCGGCCGCTGGCGGCGGCGGCAGCGCGGCCGGGCAACGCGCGGCCGCGGTCGCGCGTGACGGCGTACTACATCTCGGAGAAGTGCCTGATCCCGGCCATGTCGACGTTCCTGTCGATGCACCACCACGTCCACCCCAAGCTGTACGACAACGCCGAGCCCGTGCTGTACGCGTCGTACAAGCTGCCGCTGCTGCCGGGCCGGTACGGGTGCCGGGTGCGGTCGAACGGCGGGATGGACGGCGACGAGACCGCGTCGCCGACGCCGCCGCCGGTGGCCCGGTTCCACGACGACGACGGCGAGGACGACCGCGAGGGCATCGCCATGGAGAGCTTCGGCGCGCGGCCGGACTCGGACGCCGAGCGCGCGCGGTCGGGCTGGATGTCGGCGGCCGAGTACGACCGGCGGACGTCGGCGGACGTGAGCCTGATCGACGACCAGGGCGCGGTGGCGCCGCTGGCGCCGGCGCCGGCGACGGCAGAGCCGGCGGCGGCCGAGACCGTGCTCGAGGCCGACGCCGGGGCGGACGCCGACGTCGAGACCGAGACCGAGACCGAGACCGAGACCGAGACCGAGACCGAGACCGAGGACGGCGAGAACGGCGAGAACGGCGGGGCGGAGGCGGCCGAGCGCCGGCGGCGGCGCAAGGCCAAGGCCCGCGCCCGCGCGGCCGAGCACGCCGAGCTCAGCCACCACGCCGAGATGTTTGTGTTCTCGTACGGCGTGATCGTGTTCTGGAACTTCACCGAGCCGCAGGAGAAGGACATCCTCGCCGACCTCACGTTCGCCACGTCCTCGACGTTCTCGTCCGCGCCGCTGCCGCCGCTCTCGCGCGACGACCTCCAGCTCGCGCTCAAGGGCACGCGCTCCGGCAACGGGCTCATCGTCCGGCCGATCGCCGAGCAGGACATCGAGACCGAGGAGTTCCAGTTCGAGTACTCCAAGCGCAGCCGCTCGCCGCGCATCTACAACGACATCATCACGCTGCGGTCGGACGACCACATGGTCAAGCTGACCATGTCGCACGCCATCTCGCAGTCCACCAAGCTCTCGTTCTTCGAGTCCAAGATGGAGCAGACCATGCTCGAGATCGAGTCCGTGCCCAAGGCGCTCGCGCTCACCGGCCAGCTCGAGATCATCGTGCGCGAGGACGTCATGAAGCTCGAGGGCCGGCTGTTCAAGCTGCGCGTGGACGTCAACCTGTCGTCCAACGTGCTCGACATCCCCGACTTCTTCTGGGAGGACGAGCCCAACCTACACCCGCTCTACTCGGCCGTGCGCGAGTACCTCGAGATCAAGCAGCGCATCCTCGTGCTCAACGAGCGCTGCAAGGTCTTCCTCGACCTCGCCGACATCGTGGCCGACTCGATTGCCGAGGCCAACATGTCGCGCATCACCTGGATCATCATCTGGCTCATCGTGCTCTCGCTCATGGTGTCCATGGTACGTGTGCGCGCGACCCTGCTGACCCCAGCTCGAGATCGTCTTCCGCTTCTCGGTCCTCAGCAAGATGCCAAAGTGCGAGGCCGCGCCGTAGACAATACAGAATTTATTCACTCGCTTAGAACGGCACGTCCTCGGGGTCCACCGGGCGGACCCAGTACTTGCCGACGACGGGGATCTTCTGCAGGATGTCGGCGCGCGCGCGGGGCACGCCCTCGAGGAGGAAGAGGGCGGCGCAGCCGGCGCCGGCGCCCCACACGCCCAGGATCGGGACCCTGCTGTCAGCTTGCGCGTAGGCCCACTTACCACTTGGTGGCGATCTTGGGGGTGATGCCCAGCACGTTCGGCTGGTACGTGTACGAGAGTCTTCCCTGGACGAGTTAGCGGTGTGCTGGTGCGGCTATATGCGGCTATATGCCTGCGCCTGCGCGGCTGGGGCCGGGCGACGCGCCGGGCGACGCGCGACGCTGCCGAGCGTCTGGCGGCGGCTCTGGCGGCGGCTCTGGCGGGGCGGTGCCTGCGCAGACGCCCGCGGGCGGCTATGTGCCTGCCCGAGACCGCCCCAGCGGCGTCGCTGCCGGCCCCCGTTGCCCGCCATCGCCGGCCCCCGGCACCGTCCGCCCGCCGGCGTGCCCCGCGCACGCGCGCACAGCCGATTGCTTGCGCGCAGCCGGCGTCGCTGCCGCCGGCGTGATCCGAGCCGGCGCGTGCCGGCGCGCGCTCGACGCAATCGTCGCCGGACGAGCCGGGCCCCGGACCCGGCTCCGCCGGGCACGCCACCGGCCGCCAGCCGCGGTCAGCCATCACTTACCAGGTTGTAGGTCTTGAAGCCGAAAGCCATTGTGAATGCGGTGTGTGCGGAAGGGAGGAAAATTTGGGCCAGAAAAAGAGCGGTTGGCCAACCAGAGCCGCCGAATTGCGACGGCCGGCGCCGGGTAAGTCACGTGAGCGCGGCCGGGCGGCCGGCGCCGGGTAAGCGCAGGTCTTCGCCGCTCCACCGCTCGCGAGCTCTGTCCGGCGCCCTCACCGATACTCTCCAGGGCCGTCCCGACACCGTCGCCCGGCCCGCCGAATCACATGCCGCACGGCCCCACAAGCCATGTCTGCGCGGAAACCGTTCCTGTCAACGCTCCTGACGGGCGTGTTTGACTTCCGCTGGCAGAAGCAGAACGAGCCGGAAGCGCGGCCGCCGGCGGCCGCGGCCCGGCCGCCGCCGCCGCCGGCCGAGACGCCCAACAAACACATGCAGCCGGTGGCCGTGCCGCCGGGCCGCCGGGGGAGCTCTGAGAGCCTGCGGGCGGGCGGGTCGTCGCCGACGCCGGCCGACCCGCTCTACATCTGCTGCCGGAAGATCAACGGCCAGTTCAAGTACTACCGGCTGGAGCCCTTGTGAGTAGCCTGGGGGGCGCGCTGACGGCAGACAATACGACGTGCCGGCACGGGTTTCAATTGACCGGCTGTCGATCTAGCTGGGAGACGCCGGGGTGACGTGGAGATAGCATGCGCGCTGCGCAATACACGCTGTGCATTTTGAACGTAGGGTGGCGGGCTGCGGTGGCGCGGGCCGCGTGGCTGGGGTGGGGGAGCCTGGGCGGCGGTGCGTGGCCGTGCGGGCGCGGGGGCGGCCGCGTGCGGCGGTGCGGCGGCGGTCCGCCCGCCCTGCGCCCGTGGCGGTGCGCGGCCGGAGAGTCGCCGGTGCGGCGACCGCGGCGCACCGCGACCCGCGGCCGCGCCGCGACCCGCGGGCCGCCAGGCGGCAGCGTTACCCGGCCGCGCTATCGCGGCACGTCCGATGACGTCGCAGCCGCGGGTCACGTGACGGCGAGACCTACTCGCGGCCTCCGGCTCCACGACCCCAACGGCTCGCGCACTCCGCATCCATCCGCGGCGTCCCAGAATGCAATAGGACGACGCTGGACACAGTACGTGCTTGCCGGCATCGCCCGCCCCCGTCGCCCGCCGCCGATTGCGGCCGCGACGCGCTCTGCTGACTCCAGACCCCCCCCGCCCCGTCCTTCCCGCGTGCGTGCGTGCGCTGCTCCAGGCCGTGCCTGCACCGCGTGCTGACCACCGGCCCCTCTACCTCTCCCGCCCGCCGTCGGATGGGCCAGACCATCTCCTCCGCCAGCAGCGACGAGCCTGCGCCCGAGCCGGCGCAGGCGCCGTCGCCGCCGCCGGCCGCGCCGGCCGCGCCGTCGCCGCGCCCGCCGTCGCGCCCGGCGTCGCCCGCGCGCGCCCACACGCGCTCGCCGCTGCGCGCGTCGCCGCCGGCCCGGCTGTCGGCGTCGCCAGACCCGCTGCGGACGCCGTCGCACTCGCGCCGGATCTCGCGCCACCTCTCCAGCCTGCGCCTGCTCCGCCAGGGCGCCGGCAGCTCGCCGACGGCCATGCGCGCGCCGTCGTCGACGCCCCTGGCCACACTCGAGCCGGCCCCGCGCCGCTGGCCGGCCCGCCGCAGCATGCTGTCGCCTGCCGAGCCGTTTGAGCCGTTTCCGGCGGCTGCGGCGCCGCCGGCGCCGATGGTGTCGTCGCTGTCGATGCCGGCACTGTCGTCGTACACGTCCGGCTGGCGGGCGCCACGGCCGGCGCCGTCAGCGGACGCGGAGACCACGCCGATGGACGTGGACGCGGACCCGCCGCTGACCCGGCGGCTGTTTCCGCGCGTCCGGCGCGCGGAAGACGACGCCAACTCGACCGCCGTCAGCAGCGGCATCGGCATCTCCTCGCTGCGCTCGCGGCTGTCGCGGCTGCGCAACATGTCGCCGCCGCCGCCGCCGCCGCCGCCGCCGCCGCCGGCCTACGCCGACAGCGCGGACGTGCTCTGGCCGCGCGGCCGGCCGCGGCCGGCCTCGGTCGACTCGCTGCCGGAAACGCCGCCACCGACGGACCCGCTGGCCACGGGCTCGTCCTACGGCCGCCACACGAGCCCGCCCGCCGGCTCGCGGCTGTTTTCGTCGCGCCGGCGGTCCGACGCGCACGAGGACGGCCGCGACGGCCGTCCGTTTGCGCCGTTCACGCGCTCGTCGCGCCGGACCACGTCCCAGCACTCGACCGAAACCGCCGGCCGCAGCGAGACTGGGTCCGGCTACGGCACCGCCGACGACCAGGCGTCGGTGCTGTACCGGGTGCTGTCGATCGCGGCCGCGGCCGCGTCGCTGGCGGCCAACACCGGCGGCGCCATGGACCCGTCGAGTGCGGCGGCCACGGCGGCGACGTCCACGGCGTCGTCCGCGTCGCCGCCGACGGCCTCGGCCTTTGGCTCGCCGCCACTGGGCGCCTCGGCCGCCGACACGGACGCGTTCGATCCGCCCGAGACCGACCGGGACGACTCGGGCAACTTCGAGTCGTTTCTGCAGGCGCTGCAGAACGGCTGGCTGACCAACGAGCTGCGCAACCGGCCGGCCGAGGAAGGGGCGGACCGGGCGGACCCTGGCGCGCTCAACTTCTTCCGCATGTTCCGGTTCGGCGGCAGCGGCCGGGCCGGCGAGGGCCGTGGCCGGATGGTGCACGTCATCATCGTCGGCATCCGCTCGGTGTACTCGGGCCGGCGGGACGACGAGCCCGAGACAAGCCCGACGCAGCCGCTGGAGGAGTTCATCAACGCGCGGCGGCCGTACTCGCCGGCAGACATCATCTCGTCGTTCTCGCGGCGCGAGGGCGAGCCGGCGGCGAGCGAGACCGCGGCCGACGTCGACGTCGACGCCGCGGCCGACGCCGCGGCCGACGCCGACGTCGACGCCGACGCCGACGCCGACGTCTCGGCCGAGTCGGTGCAGTCGACGCGCCGCTGGGACGACGACGACAGCGACTGGGGCTACAACTCGGACGACGGGACCGAGGTCGGCGAGTCGCCGCGGCGGCCGTCGGACGCGTCGTGGGCGGCCGGCACGCGCGCGCGGTCGGACTCGCAGTCGTCGACGAGCAGCGGGCAGTCGGGCGCGCCGCGCACGCGCTCGCTCATCATCTACGTCCTCGCCGGGTCGTACCCCGAAAACCACCCGATCGTGCGCACGCCGAGCCTGTTCAGCGACAACCCCACGTACGAGGACATGGTCATGCTGTCGTCGTTCATCGGCCCGGCCAAGCCGCCGGTGGCCAGCGAGCAGGACGTCGAGCGCGCCGGCGGCGTCGCGGTGGTGAGCGGCGACGAGCCGGACGACCGCAAGCGCCTCGGCGAGCGGTGCCTGGTCTGCCTGTCGGACTTTGAGCTCGGCGACGAGTGCCGCACGCTGCAGGACTGCGGCCACTTCTTCCACAAGCCGTGCATCGACGAGTGGCTGACGACCGGGCGCAACTCGTGCCCGCTCTGCCGCGGCGTCGGCGTCGAGGAGAAGAAGAAGGACGCGGTGCCGGCCTGAGCCGGTTTGCTTGGGCCCACGACCAGCACTGTACTCCTATTGCACGTACACTAATGCCACACACATACCAGCATGATCGGTCAGGAGACAGGGGAGGAGGGGGTCTGTATTTTGTCTATTACGGTATTTTGTTTCCACGCACGGCTGAACGTGGTGCCGCGGGCGGCGGCGGCCAAACGTATGCCCGCGCGTAGCGCGGCGCCCGCGCGCCCGCGCACGGTTCTGCCGCGCTTCCGCCACGGTTCCGCCGCGCTTCCGCCGCGCTTCCGCCGCGTTCCACCACCGCCGCAACGTAGTGCCGCGCCGCCACCTCGCCGCGCGGCCGCGCCACGCCAAGCCGGCCCGGCCCGGCCGCCGCCGCCCCCTTCAGACCCTGGCCAGCCGCAGCGCCGCGCCGCCCCCAGCCACCACCGCCCGCCCGCCCGCGGTCGCTTCTGCCGCCGGCCAGCGTGGCGCCGGAACCTTCCGCGCCACTCGCATGCCCTTGCAGCTCGCTAGCGCAGGCACCGGTTCTGACGCCTGTCAGGCCGCGGCCGCCGGCGCGGGCGTGGGCCGCGGGCGCGGCCGGCCGGCCGCGCCGGCTCGTCACAGCGCCACCCCCCTGGCCGCGCGCGGCAGGGCCGGCAAGGTTCACCCGCGCGACGCGTTCGAACATCGCCGCGCGCCCGGCCGGCCGCCGGCCGCGGGGCCGCGGCCGCGGGGCCGCCCGCGCGCCGCGCAAAGCCTATTCGAATTGAATTTCGCGCGTCGCGCTGACGCGCCGCAGGCGCGTCCCCCCTGGTGATTCGGCGGCTCCCTATCCCCCGCCCCTGTCTCCTATTCCCCCCGGTCCCGCGGCCCCTTTCCCGGCGGCTATATATATTCGCGCCGGCGCACGCACACCGTCTCCACCCACGCAGCCACGATGAGCCGGCAGTACATCGAGAACATCTTCGACCTGAAGGCGTACGGCCCTCCGCGCGCACAGCTAACCCCAGGGCCACCGAGCCGGGAACACGACGGTCACGGCCACACAAGCGAACGCGGTCCGGGTGTCTCACATGCCGGCAGCGCAGAGTCAAGGTAGAGCTAGCAATGCAAGCGAGATCGCCGGGAATGCGTCTATAATATCACAACCACCTTTAGTGCGACGAACAGCATCCTCGGTGTCTCCGGTGTACCAAAGGCAACAGGGCGTGCGTCTTCCCGTGCGTGCAGGCCGTCACGGCCGCGTCCGCGCCCAAGCGCAAGAAGCCCTTCTTCCGCCGGCAGTGGCAGGCCGAGCCCGGCAAGGACGACCCCGACGCGGCCGCGGACGCGCCCCCGCTGCTGACGCCCCGCGACTACGCCGTCTCGAACGACTCGGCCGCGTCGTCGCCCGGCTCGGCCGGCCGCGGCTGGTACGACGGCGTGGACGCGGCCCCGGCGCACGCCCACCACCCGCCCGCGCACGCCCACGGCCCCGCGCACGCGCCCCCGGTCCATCTCCACGCGCACGCCCACGCGCACCCCCACGGACCGGCCCCGCCGCCGGCCCAGGCCCCGGCCCAGCCGCTGCCGGCCTTTGCCGGCGCGGGCCCGGGCCCGGCCTACGACCAGTACCAGTACTTTGACCAATTCAACTACTACTACTACTACTCCATGCTCGACGCGTTCTCTGGCAGCCCGTGGCCGATCGCCACCGGCGTGGCCAACCCGCTCCCGGGCGTCAACAGCATGACCGAGATCGGCGTCCCGTTCCCGTCGTTCTACATGTACAATATGGGCTCCTCGTCTTAGCCCACATCTGGGCCGCCCCGCGCGCCCTCGGCAAGCTTGCAACTGTGTTTTGTTTATGGGATCTTATTGGCGTTGAGCTGGCGTCCGTTGTATCGTTAATTAATCGACTCTTTGCTAGATGCGCGTGACGCCGACGACCCGCCGGTCCCGCCCGACGACGACCCGCAGCTGCCGCCCGGGCCGGTCCGTCCACAGCCCGCGCCGGACGGCGGCCTGGTAGAGCGCGTACGCGGGCATGTACGTGTCGACGAACCGCGCCACCTGCTCGTCCGTCATGCCGCGGCCGGTCCGCGCGCGCAGCGCCTGCTCCTGCTGCAGCCGCCACGCGTACACGTACCCGACGTCCTCCGCGTCCAGCTGGACGAACCCGTCGAACGCCTGCCACACGGCCTCGTACGCGGCCAGCTCCGCGTCTGCCGCGACCACGTCCGCCGCCGTGAACCGCCGCAGCGCCGAGTCCGCCGGCGCCGCTGCCCACGCGGCCTCTGCGGCGGCCGCGCCCACCGCGCGGAACCCCACGTTCCAGCCCTCGAGCACCACCGCGTCGTACGGCCCGTCCACGCGCCGCCACGCGCTGCGCGGCAGCCGGTCGCCTGCGCCGCCGTGCAGGCTCTTGTCGTACTGCGGGATCTCTGTCGGCCGGCCCGCCCGCACGTCCTCCAGGATGGCCACCAGCCGCGCCACCTCGTGCGTGCCGGCCGCGCCCCTGTTGACGTACAGCCCGTTGCCCGCGTGTCGCTCCCGCACCGCCGCGAGGCCTGTCTGGTCCAGGTAGAGGTCGTCGATCGAAAACACGAGCACGCGCGGGCTCGCCAGCTCCGCCAGCGCCGTCGTCAGCGTCGTCTTGCCGATGCCCTGCAGGCCCTGCAGCCCGATCACTGCCGGTCGCCCGCTGACCTCGCCGGCCACCCGCCGGACGTGCTCCACCACCGCGTCGATCAGAGTGGTCGCCATGCCCGCAAAAAAAACTCGGCAACGGGGAATTGAACCCCGGTCTCCCGCGCGACAAGCGAGAATTCTAGCCACTAAACTATTGCCGATTAGTTATAAACCTACCCTGCGTTGCCTCTCACAAGGGCTTGTCCCAGCACGCTGCGCTGAGGCTGTAGCGCGTGAGCCTCCGCCGGCGACTCCGTCGAGGGTACGCCCTGCGGGCGGCTAAACCCTGCCCGAAGGGCAGCCACCTCGACGGAGTCGCCGCCCGGGGGGGGGGGGCCGGCAAACCGCCCGCGGCGCCCCCCGGCCCGGGGGCCCCCGCGGGGGGGGGGGGCCGGGGGGGCGCCCCCCCCGCCCCCCGGGGCCCCCCCCCGCGCGGGCGCCGCCGCCGGAGGCTCATCCACGTACGAGCCTCCGGCGGCGACTCCGTCGAGGGTGCGCCCTGCGGGCGGCGGCCACCGCGGCTG